>NC_031987.2:26042956-26270456 GCF_001858045.2 Oreochromis niloticus | reverse complement strand
AGCCAAGAGAAAAGAACAGAAAGAGAAAAGCATATACCCTGTTCAACATGCAGTACATGACTGTGAGGACAGAGCTAGACAGAGAGCAGGCTCTAAGTGCCTGAAGACTGTGAAGGCCTGCCAATCACTGTGTCCGGTAAATTGCCAGGCTTGGCAATGTTGCATGCGTGTATGTGTGCAAGCTTACTGTCCTTTTTTATTTACCAGGATGAAAGTCAAAACACACACACACACACATACTTAAAGTCAGAGGAAAGGACGCTTTGACCAAGGGACTGCCACAGAATCAATAACAGGTAAAATACAACACACACACACACACACACACACACACACACACACACACACACACACACACACACACACACCACACACACACACACACACACACACACACACACACACACACACACACACACACACACACACACACACACACACACACGAAAAGTCAACGTGCCAATAAATGTGTTTGGTTCTCATAAGTCTTCTACGGACAATAACTTGGATTAAGTCAAATTCAGATGGTAGATCATACAGCGAGGAAGCTGAATCTAAAGCAGGATCTGATGCTTTCTGCTTAATCACAGTCTGCACCAATCTGTCAAGAAAGTTCACGATGAAGAAAAGTGGACTATCAAAGTTATTAAATGTAGATGTATTCTAGCTTATAAGTGATGCATGCCAAAATGCCATTATATTTGATCAGGGTTTTGTGTGGGCCAGCCTTCTGTGAAGGCACTCATCTCATGTTTGCATAGCCTGAGGCAGCACAGAGAGGTGAACTGTACTCCCCAAGTAAATAACAAAGATCTAAAAATATATATTATAAATCAAAACACCCACAACCCTGTAGCACCTATAATTGCGGTTTATTTTCCATGTAGGCCGTGCAGCACTGATGCTAGGATTTTCTATGGTGTATGCCACATCAGTTTGTGTGCCAGTTCAGGGAGCTAAACACAAATTGCATGCCAAGCCATTTCAATTCAAAAGATACAAATTACTATGTTTCATGTGTGGGTGGAGAGTTAATTAACTGCAGCATTCTCAGTGCTTGGATCCTTTAAAAGGCCAAGCCTGAAGCTTAATCATGTCTGCTATTTTGTGACTGTGTCAATAAGCTAGCGACAACTGCAGTTAGAATGGAGAAAGCCATATCATGTTAATGTGTTTGTTTCGGTTTTCTCTCTTAATCGCATGTTATAAGCCATCTTAAGCCAATGTCATAAACCTGATCCTCTGACAAGAAGTGGCATGTTGTGCTAATGCTGAATCTCTTCGCATAATCCTAAAAATCCACAAAGCAGCGTTTAATGCTGAGAAGTGTTTTATATGAAGGCAGAACATATGTTGTGAAGTTAAAAAGTGCTTCAAAACTCCCACAGTGGTTGTGTATTGGAATTAAAAAAAAAAAAAAAAAAAAAAAAAAGAAAAAAGAAAAGAAAAACTAATCTTACTAAAAGAAGCAGGACACAATCTGCATTCAAATTCTATGCATTCTAAATGGGTCTCCATTAAAAACTGATGAGCTGAAGCACTAAAGCACCCATTTCCTGAGACATACGGATTGTGATGATACTTGTATCTGCAGGTTTAGCACATTTCCCCTCTAGAGCTCAAATGGCATCCTTAGCATCGGACATTTGGCGCCTCCCCTGTGCATCTAGTATCCAAATTCCAGAAATACACACCCTTGTTATAATAGAATAGGTGACCATTTTTACTTTTCTCATCCTTTTGCATTTCGATGGCTCTTGTCCTAGTTTCACCCCAACTCCTACTTCCTACCACAAACAATCACAGTGGAGAGGCACAGAAACTGTGTCGTGATTGCATTTGAAGAGAGCGCCCATTTGCAGGTACAAAATTGAAAAGAATGGCAATTCAACCACTGACATGCCACAAAAAAATAAAAACCAACACACAAATTTTGTTGCCTCAATCTCTTTTTTGGGTGGCCACACAGCAGAAACCGTGTCAGTATGGAAATATATTGAGAGGCATGACTTGCTGACTTGTATTTGCTCACTGGAAGACACAAGGGCTCGGTGGAGTTTGTCATTTTCTTTCCTCCTGGGGTGATTGTATGTACACACTATGTTCTAAGAGCTTCAGTAATTTCACAGATATTTTGAAGACTCGCATATAAACCAAACAAACATGAAAACGTTCCCTGAGTTTCCTAGTCGGGCTCCAGTCAAATCACCACATGCTGTGTCATTTCCCTGCCAACAGATCCCCGTGTGCCTCT
The DNA here is from genome assembly GCF_001858045.2 of Oreochromis niloticus. Classification (NCBI taxonomy): domain Eukaryota; kingdom Metazoa; phylum Chordata; class Actinopteri; order Cichliformes; family Cichlidae; genus Oreochromis; species Oreochromis niloticus. Next base: position 26,268,202 of record NC_031987.2, on the reverse strand, counting down.
GCCCCTCTTCCAGTCATTTACTCAATCAATCCTTGTAAGTTGTTAAACATTACTTCTAGGTCGTATTTCATGAAGTCATGAAAAAACAGCATGACGACTGAGACCAGAGAGCTGGCTAGGTGCTGTAACAGTCTTTGTCATTTGCAGAGCACGTTTCATTCGCCTTCATGTTTTATTTTTTTTTTATTAGTTTTTCAGACACTCTGCTGTGGGACAAGAACATGTTTGTATTTCCAGTCGACTCTGGGGGAGAGGGGGGGGGGGGGGGGATAATGGGGACATCAACATTTGTCTAATCCAGTCACAACTGATTGCTTTTACTGCCTCACGGCACTCATGGTCACCTCTCACTCAGGCTGGGTGGCTAGCTGTGGAAACGGATGACAGAAGCATCTTTATTCCAGAAAAGGACCCCGAAGAAGTATGTGTACGAAAAATGCTGACAGAGATAGAGGGAGGAGGAGGAGAGATGAGGTTAGGTCTTGAAACACACCAAGGATAAATGACTGCATGAATCAGCAGCAGAACTGAGTTACCAAATGTGTGCACTATATAAAAAAAAAAGAGAAGTGAAAATAGAGTTTGATATACGGTGCTGTGAAAAAAGGATTTTCCCCCTTCCTGATTTCTTTTTCGCATATTTGTCACACGTTAAAGATCAAATAAATTTTTTATTTTAGACAAAAATAATTTTAATGTAGTTTTGAATGAGGATTTCATTTATTAATGGGGGGGGGGAAAGCTATCCAAAGCTATGATAAATCATCTGACTTAACTGAATAAATTTCACCAGCCACACCCAGGCCTGATTAATATCAGACCTGCTGAATCAAGAAATCCATCAAATAGAATCTGTCAAACTGAAAAAGTGAAGTAGGCCAAACAATAAAAATTAAAAAAAGCAACACATCAAGCCATGATCTAAAGAAACCGCTAAAAAACAAACAAAAAAAAAAACCCCCACAAATATTATGCTGGAAACCTCTCCAATGTGGTTGAATAAAAAGAATTCTGCAAAGACTGAGCAAAATTTCGTCCACAGCAATGCAAATGACTGAATGCGTTTCTGCTGCTGAGGGTGGCACAACCATTTACTAGGTTTAGAGGGGCAATTCCTTTCACATCGGTTTGTGATAATGATTTAATTTGAGTGAAAAAAGGTTAACTGAATGATGCATTTTGCATCTCATCTGGTCATCTTTGTCTAATATTAACATTTGTTTGATGAGCCATTACATCCAATGTCAACCAGACGTGGATTCAGAAAACGATTCCACAGTAAAGCAAAGGTGTAAACGTGTTTATGAGTAAACCTGCACCAAAATGAGCAAATCATTGCAAAGCAAGAAGAAATTAACAGGAAGTTGGGAATTTCTCTTTTGCTATTAATGCTTTGTTCATTTTAAAATGGCAGTAAGAGCTGAAGGCAAATGCAAAGAGAAAAGTTTGCACTGAAACAAAAATTCCAGTGCAAATGCATTGGTGCTTGGGGAAAGAAGAAAAAGAACTAATTAGATGAGAGCTTGCATTTTTTTTTTAAATGCCTATTTTACTCCCAGCACAGCGTCTGTCTGCACCGTCTCTGGATGTGAGAGTCAACAAAGCTTAAAACAGACAGAAAAACAAGATAAGTTAGAGCTGCGATTGGGATCTGTGGGTGCATCTTAAGCTAAAACAAAATAAAATGCAGTATTTGCTTTTCCTTAGTTCAACTTGACTTCAATGTCTCCACACCCAAAGAACAAAGCTTCAGTTGCATTCGTACTCCACCACGCACACCGTTTCATTTATTTTTAAGCTCAACTTTTATACCCAAGGGATAGCTCATCTCACTGCAACATACTTTCTGTGTTTTCAAGTCGCATGGATAAAAAGAATTTTGAGAGGAAAAAAAAAATCTTTTTAGAACAAATGAAATCTAAGAACAATTTGGTATGCGCTCTGCTTCCTCTTGACAGAGGTATAATGTAGAGGGTGTGACAAGAAGTGTTTCATCCCCCGCTCTGCTGCGTGTGATCTCCTCTCCAGCAGCACCTGTCTGGCGATAACCTTGAAAAGATGCTTCCTTTGCCTTTTGACATGCTGCTGTGTTGAGACCTGGAAGATGCAAACTATCCAGAGCTTTTTCTCTTCCTCCAAGCTGCACCACTCGAAATTACTCTGTTTTTCTGTCTCAAATTGAAGATGGCTGGCAGGCATGCGGATAGCGATTTGCAATCGATTGTGCCCTTCACAAAAGACGCAGCTATGTGTGGGCTCAATAAGTGCAAAACAGAAAAAGACAGCACCAAATCAAAATATGTGATCATATTTGGTTATTTTTAGGCTTCACATGGGGAGACAGTGTGGATTTATTCCTGCATAAGAGTGGGTTAATAAACCCTTGGAAGCTGGTTCTTTAGAATTCAAACGTCAGAATTTCTTCCACATCAAAATATACTTCTCATTCCTGAATATCATCATGTGTGCTATGTGTGTTGTGTCATTTCAGTGCATCATCTTGATAATAACAGACCTTACAGTTTACTGGCAGGAAGAATTTCTGAGATATATTTCAAGATGCAACAATGAGAACAAGAGAAAGCACCCCAGCTGTTCGCCCCATTGTTCCACTGAATGGGCCACATGTGTGAAAAGCTTTTCAAATTATAGACACAGGTGGATGAAAACTGACTACTTACCTAGTCAAATAAGAGAAATACAAATAGTCATACATATTCTTTTGCAGTTTACCCACCTAAAGGGTAACCCAGATGAAAACTAGTCTGTTATGAAGGAAAAATGCTGACCTCGTCTCCACACTTTCCTCAAAGGACAGTCAAAACAGCAGTACTGACCTGTTCTAGCAAAAGGGCACTGGAAAAAAAAATGAAATCTGAGGAAACAGCCTCTTACTGAATGCTTTGAGGTACTTCACTTTACTGAAGCTGGTGCAAAGGCAGTATGTTATCCTGTGTGTGCATTTGTGCCATACCTGGCTGACTTTGGCTGGTGTAAGAACCATGTCGAGGACGCCCGACCAGCCAGCAAGCACTCCTGTGGGGACTGCATAGGCCAGTGCTATCATCAGGAACCGCAGATTGCTGAAAGAGACATTAAACATGTCAATCACAAGAAAAAAAACTCTACTATACATCATCCAGCCTCCAGACAGAAATTTCAGCACATTACAACTTATTACACATTGTATGAGTAAAACGTAGAACCTATCAATGCAATCTTGAGAAAAAGAAAAAGATTTGAGACCAAAAGTGTTTACAGTACGTACTAATTAATGAGATATACAGTATATCACTGAATGCTACCATTTTACATGCAGTTATCCAGATCTTTCATACCTTGAAATAAATACAAGGAATCTACAGCATCTGGGTTTATTTCAGTCTTAAAATAAATAAATAAATAGTATATTAATTAATTGTGTATTGGTGTATTACTCCTACCTCTGCTCTTACTTTAGCAAAAACAGATGATTATCTGATATTTATTCGTGTACCTCTAAAGACTTCTGCATATAAATGTGAGAGGTTGGTCACTTGATTTAATTGAAAGGATATCCTCTGCAGAATCACTGAGGGGTTCATAATTATAATCCAAGCACTAAATGTTACTAATTGCATGAATGCATAATGCCGCCTCCAATTACAGCCTACATCCCAGCAGCAGTGGCCCGAGATGAAACAATAAAAGCAGCATAACGTGGTGTGTCTTTCCTGTCCTGTTCATTGATGTCTGGAGGTCTGCCATCAGCTGTCATCCAACCTCACACGCACAGCCGCACGCACTCAAGTGCTTCTATCTTTGTCAGGGTACTCACTGACATTAATGCATTCTGTAAATCCTGTGTCTAACATTATATACTTGCCTCCAACACTTGTCCCAGACTAAACTTAATGCTAGCCCTAACTGTAAAAGCCCAGCGGTTCATTGAAATTGTGCCAGACAGTGACAACTAGCACAAACTACTCCTGCTACTTGCCAACCTTACTCAATCTTCACTCACAGATTTACTGACCAACATTACTACAACTTGCTCCTATTCCACTAAACAGTTGTGAGCGTGCCCCCCCCAACCCCCCACAATGTGATTACCCAAACAGATTTTGTCCTCACAACATGGATAATACACAGCACACACAGGCACACCACTTTGGCTCATCTCCCTGTGCCTGTCACAACAGAAGATCCATCCCTGTTCAGAGCATAGAGACAGAGATAAGAAGCAACCTGAACACTGGTGGGAAGCTGCCAACATTAAGCTAAAGGATCTAAAATAAGGACCAAAAACTCCAACAATGGAAGAGCACAGCTCAGAATTAGGAATTTGAATGATCGCTCAGAATACTCTGAATTCTTGGCACTGCACTGTATAGCCTAACAGTGTGTGACATGTACTCGTTCAGTGACTCAATTATAAATTTTGTCCATAAGGCAATAAAAATAATGACTGCAACCAGTGACTGCTGTTAAAGCTACAAATGCATCTTTGACTTGAGGTAAATTCATTAGGAGATGACAACCGTTCATCAGTTTACTAGAAACAAACTGTAGAAGCAGGAATCTAAATGCTACAGCAGACATGAGGCTGCAGAGTCTGACACAAGCAGTTTAGCTCACAGTGTGCAAAAGGGAGAAAATTAATAAAGTCGCATCTATGTGTATTTATGTATGTGTGCCCGATATACACTCAAAGTTTATCTATTTAGAATATATAACACCTCTCCAATCACATGAAAGTCAAATACAATCACTTGGAACACAAACACCCACACTAATCACCTTCGCCCAGTGAGGTGACATGGTGATTTAAAAATCAGAGCCACATCCTCAACCCAAACAATGTGATTAGAATCACTCAGAGTCTGACAAATGAGGCAGGGCTGGAAGCAGATTCACAGATTGTTTTCCTCTCCTGTTGTTGGTTTATGGACACCGGTAACTCTTACATTTATTCTGCCCCTGCTTTATTATAATGCAGCCAGCATCCTGAACGGTATCAAGCAGGGACATCTGGATAACACTTTGAGGCCGGCATCGCCCATATGCTTCAAATGCTAAACAGACAAAGTTCACGAATACACACAAACTACAGAGAGAGAACTTCCCAGGACAAACTACCTGTACGGCCAAAGTAGTGTTGCTGTAAATAAATCCACAGCCCTTCCCTTTCCTGACACCGGTGAACCTCACACAATGAATCGCTTTATTGGAAGAATGCTTTGATTATACACGAAAAAACAAACGCCGCCAGTCTCTCAGCTGCAGACGGCTTGTCTCATCTTAAGGAGTATGAAGCGGTTTGGCCTTGGACAGAGTACGTAGGGACAGTCATAAAAGCCCTGTGACAAAGTACTCCCCCTGCTTTTCCTATTAGCACCCTTTTCATTAACCTTGCCACAACAACAGGAAATCAATATCCATGCACTTTTTTCCCCTCTAAAGATGAGCTTATTTAGACAACCAAATGCAAGCAAGCAGACACCATCTATTGGGTAAGTTTTTTCTCCTTTCCACTTCCTGCTGGGGATGAAATATTTCCAAAGAAGTCTCAAAGCTGCCGGTGTCATCAGCTAAGTGCCATTTGTCCTTGGCAGAACTGGCTGGAGCGCAATGCATCAAAATGACAACTTTCAAAGTGAGTATGACTGGGGGTCATTAATAGTCAAGCTTCGGCCTGTTTAGCATTACCACACAGGGTGATGAGAATACAATGATAACTTTGCACCATGTGTAGAGACATCCAGGTTTCTAATTAGACTGCTGCTGTGGCAGCAGATGTGAACAGCTGGAAGCACTCATCAAGCTGAAGATCGTTAACCAGTGCTCGGACCCTGACAGATAAATGGATGAACAGATACATCAATAGATAGGCATCAAGCTTAATGGCAAGTTAGCGGGTACCTGCCATCACTGTGAAGGCTACAAAATGCTGCTATATTATGCAGTACGACAACTTCACAAGGCGTGCACTATTCAAATCTGCCATCTTGGTATCGGGCCCAATACCAAACAGATCCTGTCCATACAGGACCAATTCCCTGTCTCCATCAGTCTAACTACCAATTATTCTACATGCATTTCCACATGGTGGATTATCAGCTACTCACAGCAAACCCCAGCTTGAAGATGCCCAACCTAAAAGTGATGCAAAATGATGTTACGCAGTGAGGTGAAATAAGTTTAAACAGATAGACAAATTCTTTGATCTGCCTGTAATCAGGGTGAGAAACACTACTGAACACAATAGTAAACAGTGAAACCTAAAACATCTGGATAAGTTTCATGGAAAGCTTCATCGAGTTGCAGTGTGGTTACTAAATTACAATTACAGAGTCATAAGAAGTTAAAATTTCACAAAGTAAAGCTTTAAAGTTGGAGTACTTTCTCAAACTAAGACAATCATTCTGTCTAACTGCTCTATGAGTGCACAAGGCCACAAAGACTCAAGTCACTTTTCCTGTTACATGCCCAGTCCCTGCAGGACAACTGTACGGCTTGATGTTGCTGGACTGAGATACAACATGTTGCCCAAACAGGTCACTGGAAGGCTGCCTATCACAAGTGGAACAGAAACCCTCACAGCTGGATGGCCTAGTTAAGTTGGCCAGAAACCTCTGCGTGTATGAGCATGTGCGCATGAATAAAATGTGTCAAAAAACATGTATTAGATAGATATCAGCTTGATCGCATGTGTTTCTGAACTCTTTAATGAGTTAAACCTGTCTGTGCTGGTCAGAGGCCTGTGGAAAGTCTGGCACTGTAGTGAAGCCATTTCTTACTTCAGGGGACCAAGAGTAGCCAATCAAGCTGGGCCAACTTCCTGGCTGCCATCATCCAGCTCTTTTCCCCCTCTCTTCACCCTTCCCCAGCCTTAATCCGAACTATGGCCACTGCCACAGGCCTCATTTCTTTACAAGCCAGGGCACTGATTCTGGGCCAGTGCCGTTTCCTCATGGCCCAGAGGATTACTATTGCCATGGTGGAACGTAAGAAGACACATAGGGATATGGTGCTGCAAGGTTTATAATAAAGTGTTATTCAATCATTGTTTCTAGATTGTCGTGTAGACCTCGCCTGTACCCTTTCCCAGGATGGGGGAAGAAAAAGTCCACAGAGACTCAGATCCTCAACAAAACAGAACATCTCTCTTCTTCTGCAGCTACATGCATCAGCGGTGTCTCTTGAGAGTTATTGTAAGTAACTGACCCTCACAGTGTAGATGCAGGGTGATGTCTTTTTTCAACAGTGGCCAGAGCTTAGTGACAAATCTAGAGCGAAGGCTGGAGTTTCTTTGATAACAGGCCAGGCAGATGGTGAGTGCCAAACTGTAACATAAGATTCTGTCACTTTAACTGTCTGAGACAAGAAGCATACTTTGCATCACCAAAATAGACTGAATGTATCTGCAGAGCAGAGTAAATGCTTAAAACAGGCTAACAACTGCTCCCTTAGAGACTGATTTCATACAAAATAGCACCGCACGAAGCCAATTCCAAATACCCATCTTTTGAAATCTATTTAAATCAAGGACATATCAAATTAGGCCTCTTGAATAATGTTTTGAAAGAATGGTCTCAACATCATCTTTCCCTTGATATTGGACTAACAGAAGACATCATCTATGTGTGCATTGGATTTTACCTAAGAAGTCTGCAGATGCTGCTCCTGTAACTGAGTCTCTGGCTTGCAGCGGCCACGCTGGGAGGGATTGGTGGGCGTGCAGGGAAATAGAGCAGGACTGCTCCAAAAAGCACAGCAATAGCAGCCAACTCTGCCGGAGCACAGCGACGTAGATGAAAAGAGACATACATGTTATTTTCAAAGATGAGACAGTCAGTCCAGTTTGACATTTTTTTTTTAAAAAAAAAAGGTCATTGTGACATCTAGAAGTCCTCTGAAGCCATCCCTGTGATGAACATAATAGCCTACTAGACAAGACTTTAGAATAAGTGCATCGAACAAAACGATGCAATCTGACATTGCATCAGTTGATATCACAACTCGTCTTTTAAAATAGCAATGCATTTACTAAAAAGCTCCATTGTAGCCACATTAGTGGGTCACTTTCATTCTATCATATGATAAGTGATACAATATTAGCTTACTTATGTGACTCCTTTTTACTTCTGAAAACATTTGATTCACAAAAATGTATCCGCTTTGCCCTTAAGAAATTAATAACAATACTACCTTAGGTTAAACAAAAGCCGCTGCCTCAATCTATTACAGCATGCCTGTTTCTCTTTTCAGCGTGCTTTTAATTTTCTGAATCAGTTAAGCATATCAGCCCTACCAAGCCATTATTCAGAGACGCAGTTATGAAGATTATAATTGGTGTTTTTGGTGTTTGTGCAATATTCTTGGATCCTTTCGCCTGATTGTATTTCTGTCCCTTGACGGGGCTGACATGATGTCGAAATGATGTGATATCGATCCAACTTGCCCTCAGAGGTTCTTGCTTTTTCTTAGTACCTGCATACATTACTAGCTGGATCCTGTCCCGGATGAAGATGTCGGAAACTGCTGCCGAGATCGTGGTTAGTGCCTGGGTGTCATTGGGAGCTGGAACTATCAGAGGTCCCACTATGAATGAAGCGGCGCTTCCAAGGTAGGCGAAGAGTGAGGCCACGGCTGTTGCTGTGGCTCTCTGATCAGGGGGAAACCATGTGGTGGACAGATAGGGGCCGGCACTCATCATGGTGGGGCCGGCTAAACCATTAAGCAACTGACCTCCATGTATCAACCTGTAAAAGAAAAAAAAAAATGTTCTTATTTAGAACACAAATACATGCCTCATATCAGGATGTGCCAGGAAAACACTTCTCTGATATCCCATTGAAACACACACAAAATGGCAGCAGTAGAGCATCACCTTCAGTATGCCTATTAAGTTCAAAATAAACTAAATAAGGACATAAAGTAATGAGGCATTTCTTTTGAGCATCTAAAGGAAGAATGACAGGCGAGGGAATAAAAATAAAGGCATAATTATCCCAGAGGAGTCAAGTAACCACCTGCCCCTGAAGTTTCTTTCCAACTTCTGCACCTTCAGACTGAATTGTGTGAGACAGATGTATTCTGAGATGTCCCCCGATGCCACCAGAACCCCCACCACCCCACGGCCCCCTCCAGAACTGTCTGACCGAGACAGCCAGCCGCTGGAGACGGCTCACGGCTGATTGATTGTCTGTACGCTCAGTAAAGACACCATTCGTTCAGAGCAGTCCGAGCTGGCTCAGCAGGGAGAGAAAAGGAGAACAGGAGGAGAGGAAAGAGGATGAGAGAGGGGGACACGTGACGATGTTGGGTTAATTCTGAGCTTATGCCATTCAAAAATCTTATATAATATTGACTGAAAAAAATATTATTAGTTAGGATAGATTTTACACTAATACTTAATATAAAAAAATACCTTGAATGGCATTTTGTTTGACAAAACCTTTAATTCTAACACTGAACCCTGTCTAAACAATATAGTTTATGCCTGCTTTACGTCTAAAGCGGGCATAAACTAGTTTGTTCAGTCTCCAGTGTGCTGACATGTCTCTGCCCTCTAACTCGTTCTAACTTTGGAGTCCACTGCCTCTGGGGTTCACAGATAAATGTGTCACAGCAGAATACAAAGTGCTGTGGTCAGTGACAGGCTGATTGGAGAATAACTTGTTCACCCTCTATCTTCTTCCCACATCTCAGACCTGCTAACATCCCCTCCTACACACCAACACCTCCTAAAATACTCTGTGCCTCATACTTTTTATTCATCCCACCTCTTCTTTCCTTGTTTCTCAGTCTTTATCGCTAACTGGGTATGTTTTCAACACTGACACTGAATAACCTGGTTATCCGAGTCCCCGTTTACACGATTCTGACATCATCGAGCTTCTCTGATCTGGTCATTTGCGTTGGTGCAGACATGTCTTTGACTCCTCCGCATCCAACGTGTGTCATTTCTGTACCGAGTGAGTTAACTCGACAGGATGTGGATGAACCCAGTGCCAGGACACTGCTGAATTTACAGCTGTCATTTTCTTCATCTAATTATGTGAGAGGGGAAGCAACAAGCAGTAAAAATTTATCCTCATTATTGGCGTCACACTGTCATTTTCACTTAGGCATGTAGGTTATCATTACATCACTTGTCATTATGTTTTCATTGACTTAACTACATGATTTCTATCAAAGAGTCTCCCCGTCATTACTTCTTAACTAAACATAAACACCAGATTCAGCAAATGAGGTGTTGACAGAGCAGCCAGAACCAAAAATAAGTGGTCTTCATGCTCTCAAGTAACAAATGTGCTTTTCTATCTACCCTGCTGCATAAAAACCTCTTGAAACATTCAGAAAATGATTTGCAACAACAGAGACTACTTTGGTAGCTCTGCATCTTTGATTTGGCAGATTTTTTGATTTTGGATCTCCCCTGGGATCTAAGCAGGGATCCTCTGCTTGTGTAAATGTGTAAACCACTACACTATGGAGCCACTGGTATAATCTCTGTATGATTAAGACTTGTGTGGACTGGCAAAAACAAATCTACAACTGCAATAGTTGGCATCTCATTGTGGTTGTCCTCCATTTGGATGGGTTACTGTGCAAAGATGGCAATGCAGGTAGCATTCATAGACAGGTAGTCTATGAATTAGGCAGCACTATGTGAGCAAAATCTAACATTTAATTTGTATTTTATGGTAACAACTACATGATTTATGATATGTAGGATATGTTCTTGATACATACGGCATTTTTTTACCTGCTGCACTGAGCCTTTGAGTCAAGCTGTCTGTCTGTCATTGTGTCTGTTGAATTGAAATCGAGAGCTACCCGGAGCCAACTAGCACAACAGTCCCAGTGCCAATCAGGTTTTTGGCACACATACTGATTACGGTCTCATTCAGGACTCGAAAGGGTGCAGACAGAGTGGTCCTGTCCACCTGCTGTACTATACATTTTCATTAGATGATGATTATTCCAAACCAGACACTCTAATCCACTTTCTCCAAAAAAACAAAAGCGACATTTAAAGAGACAAAGATACGCAGCATAATTTACAACAATAACTGTGACCTACAGTGACCTCATTTTGAATCTCACCAACAATCGAAGCAGCTAAACTGTTTTGTTTTTATTGCATTTCATGCACAATACAAACCAAATTAAAACTTATTGAATCAACTAATAATCTGAACAATCGATGGTGGCTTTTTAGCACTTCACACCTTTTAAAAAGTTTGACAAAGTTTGGTCAGTAACCAGCCTCGCTGTATTAGATTAGAGAACAGATGAGACTAAAAAAAAAGTGCCTTTAATATGACAGGTGATGAGGACGGATGGTGACTAACACGAGGATGAGCGGTCACATGAGACTGCACTGTGGCTGGCGAAGCAAAGAGAGGGAATAGAGCAGCTTTTTCAACAAGAGATGATTAATCACTATTTATGAACCCTGTCAGACTGAATCTGATTGAGAATGAGACAAAGAAACCTGCACTACAGCGAAGTCATTTGACTGCTTCTGCTCTGCCTGAGCTGACAGACCAAAATTCAGCCATCACAAAAAGGCCAAACCAATTCCGTCTTGAAAATGGCACCATGGCAATTGTTGGAGTAATACGATGGGATCCACATTTTTTTTTTTTCTGATGGCCAATCAGACATTGTCTGAGTGAGTCTGAGATCTAACTGATAGACGCTAATCACACAGCTGGTCCGTATTCGAATTCATAACACAGACGGAGATTGAAATAGAAACAGAAACAAGTAAACGCATGAAAAGCCAAGAAAATGAGAAGGGTTTGAAAAAAGAAAAATGACCTTTGATTTGAGAGCAGAACTAATCACAGCAAGGTATAATCAGTGACTACCAATTCAACAGCACCTTTTATCTCCTTGACTGAACCTCACAAAACAAACAAAATCAGGTCTTTTTTAAATGTGGCTTCACAGAAGATCTCGATTAAAAAAAAAAGAAGAAAAAAGAGAGAGAGTTCCACTTTTCAGTGTTCAAACATTCACAGCTCCCTTTGATTTTCAAAAATGGATCTTAAAACCTCAAAACAAAGAGGCGCCTTACTTCCTCAAGAGGTTATCATAAAAACAAAAAGAGGTAATCGCTTTTTTAAACATGAAAAGGAATCTGGAGCAAACAGATCTGCAGGGGGTTACTGAAGGAACGTCACGGTTTCTAAACCTGGGTAGACGTCTCCTCAAACTATTGTTTGATCCCGCCTGCAATGTCCTTGAACACCATATCCAAACTTCAGGAATCTGAAAAACTTAACTGCTCCATTATGTCCCGATTCACTCTCTAAGGTAATCTACATCATCATCCATCTGATAAGTATCCTCTGCATGACAGGCAGCACATTCATCAGCGACACCCGTCAGTAAACAAAGCCCTTGCATTTTGATCACTACCGCAAAGCAAAGAGTGACCTCTACTGGTGATCCAGCTACATTAAGCATTGAGTCTCTACAGTTCTATAATAATCCAGTATGCCGTCCATCGCCTTAAGATCTATGACCTATAACATTTAATATGCAAATTAAACTGAACTGTGACACACTAACATTTGCCGTGTGATTCATGTCCTCTTTGCTTTCGCCATCCTATCTTGTTTTCCACTTTGAATGCCGAATCTAAAGAGCTGAAGGTCACAGCAGAGCAGCATCACTCTCATCGTGGAACGGGCGCACAGTGGGCAGCGTTGACCCTTAAAAACTCTTAGCTCGACCTGAGCAGACATAAAGAATTGATATTTCATGGCTGGATTCAGTAGAGGTGAAATTGAAAGCTTGCTCGTGTGACTGGCTTTTGGACGGAAGTGACACTCCAGCAACAGTGAGAGGCGAGTTGAAAACTTCTAACAATACTGCCCTCGAGCGCATCCAAAAAGAAGAGGAAGAGCTTGGTATTTCATTCCATTTCCTCTTTACAGTAAAAGCCTTTTGCAACATTAGCGGGGTCAAAATATGTGTGCATGCACGTGCTTTGGGATTTATTTTTTTTAAATAATTTATGTCAAGTCAAAGTTATGCTTTGTGGAGATGACATTTTTACCTTCAGCTTACAAGATGTGATTAAGTTAAAAACCACTTCAGCTTCACAGACCAACACTCAACGATCTTAATGCTGTTTAACGATTGAATTTTACACATTAAGCTGAGTTTACATGTCACTGCTGGGGGTATACGAATATGAAAAACTGCATTTTCAAACTGAAAAAGAGGAGAGACACCAACCATTACCAGGCAGAGACTAATAAAAATGATAAATAAGAAATATGGAAGTGTAGAATCCAGTATTACTGCCCTCTAAGAACTGAACGTCAGGATATAACCAGCCTCTTTTGCATCAGTTTCTTAATAATTTAAATCCACAAACACTTTAGTAGTGTAAAGACATTAGAGTGCTCTTCATTATTCTGAAGTTATGTTTTTAAATTTAGTGCTAAAATAAAAACTTCATCTCTCTACAGTCTCTCGAACAACAAGAACAACAACAAAAAGATTCCATAGATCTGTTTGCAGGCCACGTCCAGATTTAGGTCACTGTCACTCTTTATTGGAGACTTTTTTTTTAAAGGCCATATGGCAGCTTTGATAAAGCTCAGCTTTTACTGCATGAAGACAGATTTCCTGACAAGAAACTCCTTTGCTTTGGTATTTGTCCCTTTTACATAACAGGTAGTTCAAAATGGGAACATCCCTGTCTCAGCATGAGTAATTTGCCACTGAAGACACATTAATAATATTAAGCTTTTGGGTCACACAGTAATCTATCAAAGGTCAGTTTCCCAGATAAGACATCTGCCCACATCTGCACATGGCCCAAATGTATTGCATCTTTCTTTTAAGAGGACTTTGGCTACTCCTGATTTAAGGCTTTAGGGTTATTACAAACAGGCTGGCAAAAATACAAAAACTCAATTTTATAATCATAAATGAAAGTTGCAAAGCTTTATATTTCACTCCAAACTGTAAATACTTTTTTGGGACAGACTATCGCCTGTTGATCGTGATTATATCAGTTCTTCTCCTTGTACACTGCCAGGAGCTTTTCCTGCCTTATTTCTTTCTTTAGGCTGTATCACTATATTAGCAGCTAGGTTTTCTTAGTGCAGCCTCACGAGACAGAAAAAGAGAAACAAATTAATTTATCTGCTCTTTGAAAGCCAAAGCTTATTTTAAAAAGCTCCAACTGCATGAAGTGAAAGTGATATGTGACTTATTCCATGGAAATATAATTCTCTTTATTCATTATAACATACTGCCTCATTGTGAAGCCCAACAGGAATCATTACACAGATTACCACCAAAAATATTCAAGGAAATTAGATTTTTTAAGCCACTGTATAATTGAAATGACCTTCTCTGAGCTCTTACCCTTTCTAAAAATGAGAACACTGAACTCAAGTGAAAATGAGAATGAAAGTGGGAAACAGTTTTCCAGCAACAGCCTGTCAAAATGCTGTCTGATAAGTGAGAAAACTGCCAGCAAAGACACAAAAAGAAGCAAAGCGTCCACACGGTGTTGATCTGTCCTTCACAATCACATCCTCTGCCACATAAATAGTCTCATTGTCTCTCTACGCAGTTACAAATCTGCATATCAAGAATGAAAAAGAAGCACGACCTCAGCTTGAATCAGTACAAATGCATACAGTACAAGACCCTAAAGCCACTTTTGTGCAGACATTCATGATTTATTGACTTTAGTAACTCTCTGATTTTTCCTCTAGTGATATCAAGAGGTTGATAATTATTGTTTGGACCGTTGTGATATGTGACCTTCCATCCCTTCAGTGGAATTTGAAATGTAATTACTTAATTATTCTGTGCAATACTTTTGCTGGTGACCATCTTGGAACATTTAGCAAGCACAAAATTGACGTGACAATAGAAAATTACGGACCTCTGACATCTGTGCATGCCATCTTGATTAAATGTTACTGATTAAATGATTCATATTTCTTCTTAAAGACAAAAAAAAAAAAAAAAAAAAAAAAAAAAAAAAAAAAAAAAAAACTGAATGGAAACAATTATATGAAAAAAGTTTCTAGTTTTTCACGTACTGCCAAATCCCAAATTGTCTAATCTTGTCAAACACATTGCACACATTGGCAAACATCACACATCCCTCAGGGCTAACTTTTCCATGGTCCTAACTTTGGCCAGTAGCACATTTCATTTTCAATGAAACGCTGTGCAAAGCTGGTCCTAAAATGATTATGGCACTCACTCAGAAAATTTGCCTAAACTGAGTTATGGAGACTATAGAACCTGTATAACTGCAGTGCAGCTCGTGAGTCACTTTGCACCGCCTTTCCAAAATCTTTCAAATAAGCATCGCACCACCATCTGCTACCTTAATATTTACACGGGCTTCTTACCATCGTCTCAAAGGCTGGCCTGTCAGTGGGATACTTCTTAGAGCTGCTCCTAGCACCATGAAGAGGGTAGAGACGAGCAGGGATAATCGCAAACCTGGAATACACAACACACTGTATCAACACCGACGTGTAAGAAAAAGTAGAGACAGTAGTGAACATGGTAGAGATTCCTCAACTTTTGCTACTACACAGGATTATTTCTGTTCTTATTGAATTAGTTATCAAACAATAAAAAGAAAAAAGTAAAAACAAAATCCAATTTCCTGGAGCTAGAAGAGACTATAAAATAAATAGATAATAAGCATAGAATTATAACAGAGGAAAGCAGCAAATTAACACATTTTAAAATCTGGAAGAAATATTTTACATAATTACCTTGACCAATGAGATTATGTTTTTGATAGTTTTGTGTCAGTCTGACAGCACGAAAAGTTATGAATGAATACTGATAAAACTCTGAAGGGGTGTAGAGGGGGGTCAGGAAGTACTGCATGAAGATTAAAACATCCTGTCACTGCTGACCTCGCCTTCAAGATCAAAGTTCAAAGTGATAATAATGCTACATAGAGCTACTTAAAACCATGTTTCTTACTGCCTTTGTTTGTATGAGGAGCATTTAAGAATTGATGCTGATATATGGGGATTAGGGCTGTGCCATATCATACCGTTCACGGTAATACCAGTATAATGTTAGGCAATGATAAGAAAATGAAATATCGGGATAGAAAATGGGTAAAATGCGCATGCGCAGTGCCTTGTTTTCATACGCACATGGCAGAAAAAGCATGGCGGCGAAGGAGAATGACAAGTGCGAAAGCGGATCGACGAATGAAAGATCTAAAAATGGTGCAACTTCAGTGGTGTGGAACTGGTTTGGCTTTCATCCCTCAGATACACACCAAAGCACATTTTTTGGTAGAGCATGCAAGTGCATGCACATAAAAAACAGCTGCTTGTTTAAGTGAAAATACATTGATGGGGTTTTTTTTGCACTAATAAAGTTGTGGAGTTGTAAAGTATTTTGTCTCACGTCAATTATATCGTCAGTTATATTGTTATCGCAAATTTTCAAATATATCTTGATAAATATTTTTGGCCATATTGCCCTGCCCTAATGGGGATTCTAAAGATACACATTATTATAGTTTGCAGCCAACATTACATTTCTCATCTGCCTTTCAAGTTGACAACATGACCCAAAAATCTGTTACAGCTTTAACAAAAGTATTGCCAAGAGAAAGACTGAGCTGCCTGGGAACTGTTTCTTTCACCATTAACTCAAGTCTCATTTCCCAGTTTCATCCACATGACAGCCATTTAGAGAATTATGTGCACTTCCCCATTTTTTTCTGCATGTGAACTACCATTTCTGAACGTTTGATTGACAGGTTCAACTAAATGACTGCTGTGGAAAGAGGATCTCTCTCTCTCTCTCTCTCTCTCTCTCTCTCTCTATATATATCTATATCTATATATCTATATCTATATATCTAAATCTATATATCTATATATCTATATATATATATATATCTCTCCATCTCTATCTCTATCTCTATCTCTGCCTGAATACCTCAGGCAGCAGAAACCCAAGAAAGAGGAGGAAGGCGAGGAACCATCATGGAAGGACAGGCCCCTGCACGGTATGTACCACCGGCAGATAGAGGAGGTGGCTGATATCCAGAAATCCTACCAGTGGCTGGACAAAGCTGGACTGAAAGACAGCACAGAGGCACTAATCATGGCAGCACAAGAACAAGCTCTGAGTACAAGATCCATAGAGGCTGGGGTCTATCACACCAGGCAAGACCCCAGGTGCAGGCTGTGTAAAGATGCCCCAGAGACAATCCAGCACATAACAGCAGGGTGCAAGATGCTAGCAGGCAAGGCATACATGGAACGCCATAACCAAGTGGCCGGCATAGTGTACAGGAACATCTGTGCCGAGTATAACCTGGAAGTCCCAAGGTCAAAATGGGAGATGCCCCCAAGGGTGATGGAGAATGACCGAGCTAAGATCCTGTGGGACTTCCAGATGCAGACGGACAAAATGGTGGTGGCTAACCAACCGGACATAGTGGTGGTAGACAAACAGAAGAAGACGGCTGTAGTGATCGATGTAGCGGTTCCGAATGACAGCAATATCAGGAAGAAGGAACACGAGAAGCTGGAGAAATACCAAGGGCTCAGAGAAGAGCTCGAGAGGATGTGGAGGGTGAAGGTAACGGTGGTCCCCGTGGTAATCGGAGCACTAGGTGCGGTGACTCCCAAGCTAGGCGAGTGGCTCCAGCAGATCCCGGGAACAACATCGGAGATCTCTGTCCAGAAGAGCGCAGTCCTGGGAACAGCTAAGATACTGCGCAGGACCCTCAAGCTCCCAGGCCTCTGGTAGAGGACCCGAGCTTGAAGGATAAACCGCCCGCAGGGGCGTGCTGGGTGTTTTTTTTATCTCTATATCTATCTATCTATCTATATGTATATATATGTCACAACATACTAATAAGGCCTAATGGCGTGTGCAGCATGAGACTTCAATAGCAACAAGCACTTTGGTGAATACTGGGTTCTGTCACAACCTCTACTGTATTTTAATATCAATCATGAATACAGACTTTACTGATACAAGTGCAGTTATGAATTCTGCTTATCAGTCAGAATATTTATCAATTCCGTTATTGACCCCTGATCGACTTTCTTTGTAGAAAAAAATAGGACTGTTCAAAATTTGAGCATCAAAGCAAAATAAACAGCAAGACTGTATGCAACTCACGTACAAGAGCTTCACTGCCATGAGTTGGACAAGTTTACAATATACACGTCTCATAAAACCATTCTGAGCAGTATCAACGAAAGAAAAAGAGAAGCTTGAATGATTCCAATAAACTGGAAAGCTTCCCCACTTCATATCATATAAGCTGATGCTATATTGACTTCCTACTATAATGGCACCTTCATAGACACAGAGGCAGAGAAGCAGTTGTAGTTCTACATTAAGGTTACATAGAAATAGCTGTCTTTGCAAGGTTTGCCAACTAGAATTAGTTGCAGCAGGTAATCCAAAAATTATTATGTTAATATTTGCTAAATTGTTTCTACCAAAGCGTAAACAAAAAAGGCAAATATTTGCCGGTTCCAGCTTTTCCCAATATGCGATTTTTATGTTTTTGTCATTTATAATTCATGCTCCTCAATTGTTCATCAGTACTTATGAGTGGAAAAACAAAACATTCATAATGTTTCTCTTGAGAAGGTTTTAGCTGTACTTAGCAGCTCTCTAAATGAATGCATGCACAACTGTGACCACATTTCCAGTAAATGAAAGAAAAAGCCAGCAACATATTTTAGAGAAATGCTGAAGGCCATCTGCCGTAAATGAGACCTGCAAGTTTACAGCTGCATACTTCAATGCACAGTATGCATCTATGTGCTCAAAATGACATGAAGGGCAAGTTAATGGGAGACTGATTACCACAACTGCTGCTGAAAATCTATAGTTATTTCCATACATTTAGATATTCATTTTAACAGTGTCCTTGTCCCTACTGGCACCATGAGATGGTATATGCAGCCCATTCAATTTGCACAGGTAGTCCAGCTACCTGTCTCATGAGTGAGGAGATACCAGGGGAGGGCTGGTACATAGTAGCAGTTGAACAGGCCCATTCAAGGCTTTGACACAGCAGCAAGAGTGTATGTGCAAGTTCGTGCAAAAAGGAACTGGAAGAGCATTGCCAAAGCCCTACAACATGACCGCCAATGGGATTACTCATGTGCGTGTTTCTAACCAAACCCTCAAAATCAGACTCCATATGAGTATCATGAGGTGCCCAGTGTGCTTTAGTGGGACCTGTGCTCACAGAACAAAACCATGCTCAATTTAAATGAGAGGAAAACAGGCAGGTCTGCCACTGGTGCCCAGTTTTCCCAAAGGGAAACCAAGTACTTTCTCTACAGACAAGTTGGATTAGATCTAAGCATATCACAACCTTTGCGAGTCATATAGGTCTTTTTGCAAGGGCACACCATGGTTGACACTACTTAACTCAGATGCAGGCATGACTGCAAAGTTTTTTTTGTAAGGTCTGAGTGGAATCTACACCAGGAAGAATTTACAAAAAGTTACTGAAAGAAGCAGATACCATTATCCAGTTGCCTACAATTAAATTAGGCAACAAAAACACCAAAAACTCCTAATTGTTAATGTGATCGTGATCACAAGGTGAGTTAAGCAACTTCTTGGCAAGATTCTGCTTGTGTTTCCAACATGGACCAACAGTCTGGTCAGTGTTGTTAGTGCCTTGTTACTGTTTTTGTCATCTGACAACCAGCGTGGTCATTACAAACTTCTACAGTCAGGTGATGCAGAGGAACTGGTTTGGTAAAGCGCACGCAAGAGGGCTACTTTCATTCTTTCTAAGAAACACTGCTTTTACATTGGCTTTTGAACCTGAAAATAAAGTTTTTAAAAAGAAATTAAGACTTGCTTGTCCCATATAAGCACTTTTTTCCCCACCTCCCATGTTTCCAACTCATCTGTGTGTCTTACTGGGCACACACAACCCATTTTAAACAATGAATGAATACTATAGGGTCTCTTAAACACTGCATTATATCAGAGTAAATATATTCTCCGATAGCACAAGGTCAAACAAATGATAACAGAAGTATTCGAAACCTAAAACAAAATACGCCATTAAGTTTCATCGCTGTAGATTTTGGTAGGGTGAAAAATCACGAGGTCAGCCACAATCATCGTTGAGGTGTGCCACATTAAAAGAACTCACCTTTTTTATCCATTAACCACATAAACAGCAACCAAGGGACGAAGCCAACCGGGCCCCACAGCACCAAAATCGCGATGTCAGACTTGGTAAAGCCGTAAGCGTGAGCGGCTGAGTTCTGTATGGGACCCCAGAAGTTCCACACCATTCCCTGCATCAGTGCCAGCAGGGAAAACAGGGTCAGAACCAGCCATCTTCTCCCATACACTCTGCTGTTTACCGGATTACTGTTCGTCTCCACATGAGAAGGAACAAGAAGCGGCTCCCTCTCGGCCTCGGTGCTCGAACCGGCACCCATATTAACCTCCCGTTTGTCAGGTTAGTTAAAAATTCCGGTTTTAACGACGGTACAGCAACGAGAAACTACCTCGGCCACACAAACAAAAACAGCCGATAGCGTCTAATGTTTGCTTTAACTGCGCATGTCAAACCGGAAATAGTTGCGGGTTTCGGAAACTGTTCCTATGTAGTGGCCATTTCGGCTCGTCTGGTGCATTAGTGTAAGCGGGCTTTTTGTAGTATCGCAAGAGCCCAAATGGAGCAGATTCACAGCGATGTGTTATAAACGTAATTGGAAGGCGTACGCTGTCATGTGAGCTTTGTTTACTTCCGCCCGAACCTCGTCTACACGTGTAGTGAAAGGTGAGTCCTGGTGTTTTTTCCAAGGATCCTGGTATTTCTTCGAAGCTAGTTTCCTAGCATCTTTCTACAGTGGAAATAGAGAAAATATGTACACAAAGATGAAACCTAGCTAACCTTGCTATCTCATTACTTCACAGCAGACGTTTTAAGTTGTCTGGGAAAATCCCAGGTGTTCCTAATATCATTAATAATGGCCTTGGTCTTTTCCAGCTCACCTGTAATTAATTATATATTTCACACTTTTACTTGTTGAATCAAACGCCACCTTAGCGCTGTCTGTCCGTTTATAAAGCGTCTTTTCGAGCCGAGGCGTTATTTCTTTCCTCTGAGTTGTTTGATAGTTTTTCAGGAAGTTGCTCATTTCTGTCGTGTAACGCTAGTTAGCCACATTTAGTCAAGTGGGAAATATCAGTGATACCAAATCTTATTATAATTATTTGACCAACTACGAGTTGAATAAGTGCTTTACAGAACATAATATACCTAAGAGTATCCGGAAGTAGAAAATAGTACCAATCTGGATCCAAGTTGTTTAAAAAGTTGGTTACAAAGCGCGAGCATCAAAGTTTCACTGATATCCAATTACCCATTAAATTCTAAATAGGAAATCCCCACTGTCCTGTGGTAGATAAATGCCATCTGATCTGATAGGTGATAAAACTTCTTGATTTGCTAACAAATAATATTTTATTGCTGTTTTTCTGCCAAAAAATGTACATACACTCCAAGGTCACGTCATCAGTTACACCTTGCCAGTACTGGGTTTGACCCCCCTTTCCAGTCAGAGTTGCCTTAATTCCTAGAGGTATATATTCAACCATAGCCTGGGAACCTTTCTTGGAGATTTTGGTCCATGTTGACATAACATCACACATTCGCTGCAGATTTACCAGCTGCACGTCCATTATATGAATCTCCTGTTCCATCAGATCCCAAAGGTGCTCAGCTGGATTTAAATCTGGTGACTGTGGAAGCTATTTCAAGTCACTGCCATGTTAAATAAACCAGTTTGAACTTTGTGGTATAGTGTGTTATCCTGGAAACAGCCATCAGAAGATTCACACACTGTGATCACAAAGGAATCGACATGATCAGCAACAAAAATCAGTTAGGCTGTTGCATTTAAGCAGTTCTGAGCTGGTATTAAGAGGTCCAAAGTGTGTCATGAAAATAGCTCCTACACCTTTATACCACCATCAGTCTGAACGGTTGGTACAAGGCACAATGGATCCATGCTGTTTATGGCAAATCTTGACCCCACCATCTGAATGCCTCGGCAGAAATCAAAACACATTAGACCAGGCAACATATTTCCAGTGTTCTGTTGTCCAATTTTGGTGAGCCCATGCACATCATAGCCTCATTACAGTTCTGGTGCTCGGTTTGAACATCAGCGCGTTGTTTTGATTGTCTCTACATACACTGACTTGCTGATATGGTAATGGCTTATTATTATACTATATTATATTATATCATATTTTATTCCGGCACAGTTGAAGCACCCACAATTTCTTTGTACCTGTACAATGACAATAAAGGACTATTCTGTTCTATTATTGTGTGAATGCTGTGATGCATTCACACTATTGAGTTTTCTTTTATTGAGTTTTCTTTCAGCACACATTAAAAGCTTTGTAGTTTTATTCACTATTTTAACATAGAAGATAAGGAACATGGCTTGTAGGCACTGACTAATAATAAAACATCGTTTTTAATCAGCTTTATGTTCATCGTGTGTTTCATCCTACTGTCAGTGTGTACCAAAGGCTATGGCTGGCACCACTGAGATTAATAAACCCTTCAGCCCAGAGGAGACCCGGAGGATTATGCATCATTTGCAGCAGCCCGCAGTTTTCCTGAACATGACCTGCGACTGGCCTGTTCTCAACTGGACAGCAGAGCATCTGTCAAGCTGTCTTGGTGACAAACTCATCCGATTCCGACTTGGGAGAAAAGAGAAGACAAAAGGTAAGTAATTCAATGTGTTGAATTAATTTATCTGTAATTACTCACCTGGATTAAACATTCACAATGAAATTTATATGACCAAAAAGATGAAATTCAGTTCCCACAAGCACTCCTATCGGGCTTAAGCTGTTTTATTAGATATTGCATATTTATTAAGCTGTAATAACAAATTTTTAAAGTAATATCTTAAAGGAAAACTCAGCTGTTGCTGCATTTAGCTGTTACAAATCTGGGGCTGTCTCGTTTTTTTCCTCTCTAATGGATTTCGATGATTTCAGATGCTGTAACTAAAATTCAGTTTTTGAACACAAAATGAAAGAAGACAAAAAAATACAAGACCTGTTAAAATACAAGGTTGTGATTATGTATTTCTATTGAGAAATAACTGATCACAATAAACTGAGGGTTTTTTTAGTTCCTAGTGTTGTGTGAGCTTATGGAAACTTGTATAGCATTTCAAACAATTTCCAATAAATGAAAATTTATATATTGACATAATCTAATAAAGGATAGCAGGCTGTTTAACGATGTGATTTATAATGTCTCACAGATGGAAAAACACACTGAGGGTCTTTGTTTTTGAGCATCTGCTGTATTTTGCCCTCAGTGTGGCTCTGTAACGGCTACGGTAATGATTCTTTCTCTGATAAATGACAGAGAGTATGCCCTCTGATAAAAGCTGGCTAATTAGATTTCTAAATCATCTTTTTTTTTAATAGCTGCAACAGCTTACAGGTTGGGCATTTCTCATCATGCATTCTAAATGTCATCACTCAACCACAGACACACCTTGTTTATGAAAAAAAAGAAATAATAAATCACTACAACTGATTCATTTTTCCTTTTGAAGTGGGTTAAAAAAATCATGTCTGAAAAGTGCTGTGGTTCTGGTAAATGAAACACAGTTTTCTTAACAGTCTTGTGAAAACAAGTTTCATTAAGACTCAATGCAGTCCTGTGAAAAACTAAGTCTACCCCAAATTTAGTAGCGCATAACCACATTCAGCAGCAATGACTTAAAGTAATTGTTTTCTATATGATTTTTTTTTTTTTTTAGGCTTTCAAATTATTGTGGAGCAGTTTTGTCCCACTCTTCTTTACATTTGGCATTTGTTTATGCACAGCTCTCTTAAGGTCCCACCACAGCATTTCAGTTGAGTTGAGGTCTGGACTTTGGACTATTACAGCATCTTAACTTGTTTTGTTTTTCAACCTGGGATCATTGTCCTGCTGGATTGTCCAATATCAGCAGACCTTTAGCTGTTGGACAGTTGGCTTTCTTCTAGAAAATCTCCCAAACAATCCGTATTTGTTCCACGTGTTTCTAATTCTACTGAACTTTAGCATGCTGACTGAGGTCTGTCTGGGATGTGACTCTTGGTGGGGGGGTTTTACCCATCAGGCATAAAAGGCTGATTGGGTATTGAGTGGGTGGCGTTGACATGCAACTTTGTAAACACAATAACTCGAGATTGAGGGGACATAGGATTTTCAAATTGATACCATAAATCCACCGACTAAAAATCTCTGACAACTTTGAATCTTGGTGGTCGAGTTTTTTTTGGGTTTTTTTAAAATTTCTGTATTTTTTTTTTTTTTTTTTTTAATCTTTTGTTTGCGATAACCCGAGGAAGATGTCACCTAGGATTTAAAAATTGATACAATAGGTGCAGGAGGATTACTGGGAGTTTGAGGGATCCCACTGGCAGCTGTCAGTATTTGTGCAGTTTCTCTGAGTGTTGCAGTCTTACCTTGTGGGAAATTTGTCAGGACATTCACTCCTGGGAAGATTGCGCCATTGCGTTAACACACACCTGAATGTTCCAGACCAGCAGCCTGTCAAAAATCCTACTTTATGGAGGTAATTACACTTGATAATCATCAGTTAAGCTGCTGTTCTGTGGCTACATATCTACTTAAACCAAAGTTGGTCACCGGTAGTTTAGATCAGCTGAACTGTTTCACTAAAACTGTACAAAACCTTTAACTAATTACTGTCTTGTCTGTGTTTACTGTTATTTTCTCAGCTCCGGCTCCTCTTTTCGAGACCCAGTGTTCCTACGTGGAGGCCAGTGTAGCTCAGTTTCTCAGCTGGACTCAGGGTCAGTCTGGAACAGACGTGGGGCCTTTTTCTGAATACTCCTACTCAGAGTATTGGGCTTATGCTGACTACAAATATATTGCCATGCTGTTTCAAGATCAGCCTTTCATGTTTGAGGTAACCATCCTGCTGCATGCATGTTGACATGTAACATAAGTTAAACAGTCCAGCTGAAATCTGGCATCAGTGTTTGCACAAGTTTACAAGTTTACTGCTAATGTTAATGATATCTGAGATATTTCATTGCCATTGAAACTAAAGGGCACTGACAAAGACTTTTGGTCAGGTTATTTTATTAGGTTAAATATCCAAAATAGGAAGATAAAGGCTAATTAAACTTAACTAAAATTTGAGGCTTCCGTGCTTGAAAAAATATTGCAGGGATCCATTTTTCACTATACTGATTGCACTCCAAAAAATTCCTTATTTTAAGTATTGGAGTTTTTTAGTTAAATAATTTTTTCTAAGCATGTAGGCCGCTGAAATATTGAAAACACAACATTTGACCTCATGTATCTGGCTACCAGAACATTAAGAGAACCAGGAGTTGCTCCCAGGGAGTCACAGCATAATTTTTTTATTAGTCTGACTCAGAGCTTGCTTTCTAATATATCCCAGCGGTGGTGGATGGGCTGTGTTCAGACAAGCCACTTAGTGTGAAGCGGGCATGCAGGGACACTGCCAGCTACACACATTGGAAAAAAATCTTCTTCCTTAGCTCACACCTTCGGTCCATTCCTTCTTAAACAAAACGGACACACTGACCAAATGTTATGTATTGAACAAAAGAAGCACAACAAATAGTAAAAGAGCTCAGATTTACTTGTGTTTTCATTGTATTGATGCTGAAGCCTTAAAATTTCTATAGCACATGTAGAAGACTGCATATCTATGACCAAAAGTTTGACATCATATACAGTCTAAGCATTATGCATTTTATTTACAATAATAATAATAAAGGTTTAATTTAAAATGTTTCATACTGTAAGCTTCTTATCCCTTTGTAAGAAACTGAAATTAACAAGCGATTCAAATGAAAGAGTCAAAATAACTCTTTTTCATTCTATTCTTATATTGTTTCCCTTTGTTTTGACATTTTCAATTAAAATGTCAAGCTTTTGTGATGGCAGCTTTATACTAGCTATTCTCATCATCTGGCCGGTAAAGACATAAAAGTGCCATCCTTTCTTGAGCCACTGCCGCAAATTTATTTCATTTTTATCTTGGTGATAAATTTTTATTGGGCATCCACCTCCAATTATTACCTCCTGACATTCATGCCTTTGAGACAGACAGACATGGGCTTTTTGCAGGATAAATGGTGCTGGCAAAAAGGCTGCCTGAAGGCTAGATTGACCAGACTGTCAAAGCTTACAGCTGCCTGCATGTATGGTAATGACTTCATTATTCAGGATGCCGGTGTGATTGCTACACCTTTGTGTCCTGACGGCACATGATTGACAGAGTAGTTTTCCTTGAAAGATGACAAATGCTGTTGCTTGGTTTCTCTACTCAGGGACCTCCATTGGTCACTTATAATAGGCCCTGTCATTGTAGCTGATGAGGCTGGGTTACATCTGTGAGCCTATAGGAGAGTGGTGACAGTTCTCGTTTCCATGTCACGTTATTAAAGAAAGCACCAAAACCGTAATCTAAAAGTCGTAAACAGTCGTTTATACACGCAGCATTTTGGATTGATACATGGCGTTCGAATGTGTGTGTGTGTGTTGCAGCATGTAAAATGGTCCGAGTTTGGTTTTGAGGGGCGTAATGGGAGAGAGAGCACCTTATGGATTGGCACAGAGGGAGCCAACACGCCATGCCACCTGGACTCTTACGGCTGTAACCTTGTACTGCAGGTACAAGGACGGTAAGATGAATCGCTACCTGTGTTGATGCTTCCTGTGCTCCTCAGTAACCAGACGATAAGATAAATGCAAACATACGAACAACATGAGACTGGAAAAACAAAATTGGGTTATATGAGGTGGTTTAAATGGTACTTGAACTCTTTTTTTTTTTTCTTTTTTTTTTCTGCAGCCAAAAGTGACGTGATATCCTGAAGTGCCTTGTTATCAGCTAACAGGATCAAGCTGCGTTCATAAACCCCATGATCGTTATGTGCACAGAGACCTGCTCATTACTGCTAAGTGAAACAGGCATCAACAGCACTAAATGGCTGAGTGGTCTCAGGAATTGTTTATTGATAGGAATTGGCAGAGGTGAACAAATCTTTCAGTCAGAGTAGCCATGCCTCCAACGTTCCATAGAGACAAAAAAAACAAGCGTTTTGGTTTTTGGGGGGTTTTTGCTTTGGGTTTTTTCAGCTGCTAGGTTACATATCTACATAAATGTGGTTATGTACATACATATTCGTGTTCCTGTGCTTACAACTCTCAAGATTTATTTATTCTAATAATAATTCTTCAATTTTAATCGCACAAATTACACGTATGCAGCGAAACTTGATCGAGTTCTCCGCGAAGAGTGCAGTTTTTTAGTCTAATTGATGAATGTCTCCTTTTTTGTGTTTAAAAATCCTACATTTAAAAATGTGGATCTATTTTCTAATGGGCCTGTCTGAAATGGAACTCCTGTTTGTCATTGTTTTATTGTCTCTTACGTTTGACAGCGTTGCTTCAACTTGCATCAAAGGTTTTGATTATGTTGCAAAAATGTTTCACAGAACAGGTTGGGTAAAACTAGGGTGTAAGTATGAGTAACTGTGAGTCATGCAAATAGTTTGGTATTCTGTACTGTGATGCTAGCCCAAAAAGTGTTGCAATGCGAGATAGACTCACTGTCTGGGTCTATAGTCGAGTTTAACACCAGTCAAACATTTATTTTATCGACACATTTCTCGTTACAAAGAGACAAGCGCGTTCATTTTCTAATTGGGTGACAGAAAAAGTTTGCAGTGAGAGGCACTCACTGTCAGGTGTGAAATAAAAAGTGACACTGTCCTGTCATACCTGTGCACTTAATGGGGAGAAGCTGCAGCTGAGCAGTGAGAAGTTTCAGGATTTCATAAAACCACGTCTGTGTTTCACCCCTCTGGTGGTTGTGGAAGTTTTCTGCCTGTTAAGCACTTAGGTCTTCTGCAACACTGGAGGTGCAGAGTACTGTAAATGCTGACACGGAGTGCGAGTTGTCCTCTGCCCTCTGAAAAAGAGTTGATTTGTCACAGAGCTTGCTAGAGAGGGTGGGAAATGAAGACAGAGGGTGAGACGCTTTATGGGGTTCTGTGAGTCAAGAAATATAAGGGAGCAGGTCTTCCTTATCTCGCTGCACTGTTCTTCCAGAGAGCAACGGTTATATCTCACCGCTTGTAATTGGGTCTTGAGTTCTTTTATTTGGTATTGATCTCTAATGGAATGAAATCCAGCTCGAGCAGTCCTTTGACACCGCTGATCTTTAAAAAATAAAATAGCGTTGATTGATTTCATGACATTTGTGTGAGTGGTAGGTCATAGCACCGGAAAACAATCATGGCAGTGGAGTACTTTAAAAAAAAGAAATGAATGTAGTTTAATTTTCATGTTAGAGAAAATGGAGTTGTTTCACAGCGATGGATTTGTAGCTGGTCGTGTCAGCTTTTGTTGTCTCCCAGAATAAGACAGGTTTTAAAGCTCTCTTTAATTAACAGATATTGGATATCTGGATCTTTACAGCAATATCGTTTTATTTTTTTATTATTGTTCACTGTAGCGCAAAGTAATTGATATTAAAAATATTTCTTCCTCTTTTAATGATTATCATTTTTTCTGCTAAATTTACAGTATATCTATGTTAATATCTGTTAGCAGTTTTTAATATTGCTAACTTTTTATCAGTGTTTTATTTGCAGGCTTGGAAAGCTGAATAGATGGTCAACCTCAATTTACAGCTTAAAAGGTCATCGATTAACACCCCATGACTGACCAGACAAAAGAGTTCATTTCTAGCATTAATCTTTGAGAATTCTTCTAATCTAAAGTCATATTTAACCGTTCTGTTGATGTGTCCTATATGCAGGAAGCGCTGGCACCTCTTTCCCCCGGAGGATACAGCTAAGCTTTACCCAACTAGAATCCCCTACGAAGAGTCCAGTGTCTTCAGCCAGGTGGCTGTTCTTCATCCTGACCTGAGGAGATTCCCTGCCTTCCACGGTGCCAGTGAACACATCGTCACTCTACAGCCAGGACAGGTCAGGAATTCTGATGAGCTCATGTCTATAGAGATCTCTGACCAATATTTTTCTATATTTTCTTTTTTTTTTGTAAAGTAATCAATAAAGTAAATAAGCAATAATCATCAGTGTTGAGAGAGCGCATTCAAGATGCTTATAAACCCATGACAAACACATTAATAAGAAGAATACAAAAGTACTGTTTAGACTTAGTCTCTGTATAATTTATACCTAACGGTGAGCTGACACCTCTTTGTTTGGATTAAATCAGTTGCATTTTTTCAGACTATAGAAAAACCAGAGTGATTTAGTAAAGTCTGAAGTTATGCAATGCTGTGGCTCTACATTTATATGATGAAGTGCTCGTGACACAGAAGCAGTAACCATAAAATATAACTTTATTGGTCCTTAAGCAGTGAACATGTGAAGGAAGACTGAACAGTGAGATTTATTTGTCTTGGTGTCCTTCATAAAAGCTTGAAGCAAGGCAACGGTCGTGACTTGTGTCCCAATTAAAGTCAGGCATCCACAGTTATACTGGATCACCTTCAACATACTGTTGTTCCTATAGTGATGAAAGCGAAAGGTTAAGCAGCGTTATCGCTCTTGATATAACTGGGTCAAGTCCAGGCCAATAGGCCTGATAAATCAGTCAGGTTGGTGTCATGTGCTCAGCCAAAGATACCACTGAGGTTTTGTGGAATCCAAATTTGGCTTTCATGATGGTAATTTTAACACTTGTCCTCCTTTGATTATAAATAATTGTGAAGGTGCTCCTGCGTGAAGGTCATCCTTTTTCACCTTGTTTCAGAAAAAAAAACAGTCAATATGGACACAGAGTAATTATCCAGTTGTCTGTTTTCACTATCTGCTTGTCCTGGAGCTCACATAGCTTACTAAATACCCTCCCATCCGCAACAAAAAGCCAAGCTGTCGGCTAACTCTGTCAGTTAGTTGTGAAGTGATTTATAGGTCAGGGTCAGAGCTCACCCTTGTGTTTTATTGTTTAATAGTGAAATAAATTGCAACAGTGCAGCACGGTGGCGTGGTGGTCAACACTGTTGCTTCATGGCAAGAAGGTCTTGAGTTCAACTCCACCACCTATCTGTTTGGAGTTTGCATGTTGTCCCCGTGTTTGCATGCTCTTGGTACTCTGGCTTCCTCCTACAGTCCAAAGACGGGTTAATTGATTCTAAATTGCCCACTGGGGTTGCTTGTCTCTCGGTGTTAGCCTTGTGATAGACTGACGACCTGTCCAGGGTGTACCCCGCCTCTCGCCCTATGACAGCTGGGATAGGCTCCAGCCCCCCTGCGACCCTGTAAAGGATAAGTGGAAGAGAATAGATGGATCTCATTCTGAGCAAAACATCTTAAATTGAATTTCTCAGAATCATCTTATCTGCAAACATTCTGACGGTAGTCAGTCTGGCAGTCAGAGACAGTTGAATATAGAAATTTGGTTTCTTAGCTATTAAAAGTGCCTCAGTGTTTATTTACTAAATGAAGTGACTTTAATGTAGTCACTCAGTCACACAGTAAGCACTTGTATGTAGGAGGGGAAGAATCACCTTAATCCCAGTCAAGCTGGTTGTCATTTGTCTTCTTGAGTCTTCTGCAGCTGTTCACTTTAATAACCTTGACCTCTTCCAGTCAGTGTTGCAGCAAGCTTTGGCCTGACCTTTTATATACAGCTGACAGCTCTGAGTTTATGTTTATGCTTCAAAGAAAACCTAGAAATGCTTCAACTGTTGAGACAGAATGAATAGTTTGAGTATCTATCACAGTCTCCTCAAAGATGGCTCCACCTCTGCAAATCAAATTAGAAGACGGCTCATTTCTCTTCTCCTGTCAGGCAGCAGGCCACAGACGAATCAAGACTGCTGTGGAGGCCGGGGAATCAATAAGCATTCTTTCTTTTTCTTTTTTTTTTAACAGACCCATTGTATGAATGGATGAACGATTAACAGCAGAGGGGGAAAGGTTTATGCTGCCATCTAGTGGATATGTGCAGTCATGTATTTCCTCGTATTTAGGAAGATGAAAGAAAGAGTGGGAGCTGTCGTTGACCTTGCCATTACTGATAAGTTTGTGAAGACTTTATCTTCTTTGCACAGGTGCTCTATGTCCCCAGGCACTGGTGGCATTATGTAGAGTCAGTGGATCCTATCACCGTCAGTGTCAACTCCTGGATTGAGCTGGTAAGCAGCCTCATATCTTTTCATCCTGAGCTCACCAAAAACGCCCCAAAATGACACAATATCATATATATTCCAAACATTTCAGAGTAGATGGCAAGTAATTATCCCGACGATGTTGATTCATGTTGTATTAAGTCCTCTCAGATTAAGGCTCCTCTCATTTTTGAGTAATGTACAGGACCAGCAGTAAAGTGTTTCCTGTCATTATGATGAGTGTATGTATATGAAGAGGCATAAAAAAGGCTCCCTGCTGCAAGACAAATGTTTATTCGGAGGTTTGCCCCACTCTAGTTGTTTTCTGCCAAGGTCACAGACACCACAAACTATTTCTTCTTATCAGTGATTGGTAACCATCTTGATCATGTGTGTTCTTTCTCTGCTCTCTGCTTCTACACAGGAAGTGGATGACATCGCCAGAGTTGGTGAGGCTTTAACTAAGACGGTTGTCTGTGCCATTAAAAGTGCTCGAAGTGATGACAACACTGACAACTGGCTCAACCCCACCGAGGTAACGAGTAATTACTCTTTGATATTAATTACTGTGTCAGTTTAAAAGCTGTCTTCTTACACCTACTGCTGGCTTGTGTAGATCCCCTGACAGTATCATATTCTGATCAAGTGCAAAGAAATGCAGGTTTTTGTTGCTTTTTCACAAAATGAAAATGAAACGCTTCACTGCTTCATTCACTGTTCTTTGTTGCTGTGTGGGGAAGTATTTAGAGAGCAATAGTGTGTGTCAAAGGGCAAAGTAGGAATCCAGATTTGGATGCTCCTCAGTGGGTCCCTTTTATCCATGATGATTTTATGGCTGTTGACCTTCAATTGAACTACAGGCAGATGATGATATAACCTGACCCTTTATCTTCCACAGTGAGATGTTCTCTTATCTCTCTTTAGCTTTGGGGGGTAGGGGTTTGCTGACCTGC
This sequence comes from Oreochromis niloticus, assembly GCF_001858045.2. Lineage (NCBI taxonomy): Eukaryota > Metazoa > Chordata > Actinopteri > Cichliformes > Cichlidae > Oreochromis > Oreochromis niloticus. The sequence goes on along the minus strand of NC_031987.2, from coordinate 26,236,029 downwards.
TTTGTTTCCAATTGCCCCTTAGAAGGAAGGGTCACCGCAAATCAATATAGAATCGCTCTCAGTAATGATCTTCATCCTGTGATAAAATGCTCTCATTCTGCGGGCACTAGTTTCTTCCAGGATGACACTGTCTGCAGTTAAAGGGAACAAAAGGCTGATTAATAGTTTGAATATAAAATTTGATTATAATTAAATGATAACCAGGTTGAGTCAACACATCTCAACCTAGTTGAAAGCCAATGAGATTTTTTGGAATAGCGCCCTCCATCAAATAACCAGATGACAGAATATCTACCAGGGGGGTTGTGACCTTACAGCCTTCGAGTAGAGTCTCGCACACTTGCCTTGAAGTTCTTATTAAGGGATTTCATGGCTTTCTTTTATTTTCCACTCATCCATATATGTGTCCATCTTCTTCCACTTATCTGGGGCTGGGTCACGGGGGCAGCAGCCTAAGTAGAGAAGCCCCAACCTCCCCCTCCCTTCTCCTGTCACTCGTGAACAAGACCCTGAGATACTTAAACTCCTCCACTTGGGGCAGGAACTCATCCCTGACCCAGAGTGGGCACTCCACCCTTTTCTGGCTGAGGACCATGGCGTCAGATTTGGAGGTGCTGATTCTCCTTCCCACCGCTTCACACAGATGATCTGATGATAATCAGCCGTGGCAAATAGAAAGTACAGCCTCTGTCAGTTTTAAGTTTTTATGTATGAGAAAATAATAAAAATGATCTGGTTCTTAACAAGGCTTGGGTAAATACAAAGACATATTACACTGTCTTTAACGAAAACTAAGCCAAAAAATAGATACATTACTGCTTCCGTTGGAAGTAGCAGCCAGGTACTGCTAATTAAATGCACTGATCATCATTTTGGAAGTTTGCTGGTCTGGGGTGTTCAGGTGTGTAATAACACAATGATGGGGATGAATGACATGATCTGAGAGTGAGATGAGAAGCAATTGTTGACCAACTTTCCATCAGTCCGGGAAGGATTATAAGGTAATTTCCACACACTGTGAAGTCCACTCTGCACTGACAGATTATTCACAAGTAGAAAACATTTAACACAGCTGCCAGTCTTTCCAGGAGTGGACGTCCCAGCAAATTCACCCGGAGGTCATATTGTGCAATTCTCAGAAACAGCAATAAGCCCAGGAGCTCCATCTCAGACTCTACGGGCCTCAGTTAGCAAGTTAAATGTTAAAGTTCCTGTCAGTGCAATTTGGAAAAGACTGAGCAAGTATGGCTTTTTTGGGAGTGTTGCCAGAAGGAAGACTCTTCTCTCCATCTACAAAAGAATGGCTGAAAAGAAAAGAATCACGATCGAGTCAAAGTCCAGACCTCAACCCAATTGAAATGCTGCGGTGGGACCTTTAGAGAGCTGTGCATAGAAAAAAAATGCCCACAGTCCTCAATGAACTGAAGCAACATTGTAAAGAGGAGTGGGCCAAGATTCCTCAAATTCCTCCATTTTTCCTGTTTTGACTTTTGGTGAGAGAGAGACCAAAAAAGTCATACAGAAAATGATCACTTCAAACTATTGCTGCTAAAAGTGGGTGTAGAAGCTACTGCATCATGGAGTATACTCAGTATTTTATGCACTGCTTTTGCATAGTTTTTGTTAAATTTGTATAATGATACAATGTTGTGTATTGCTGTTCATCTGAGGTTGTATTTACCTAATTTTATGATCTGATAATAACTAGTTAATGTTTTATTATGTCCTGATATGTAAGACCATAGAATTAGGTGTACTTTGTTTTTACCATGACTGTATCCTGGCCAGTGTTGTGATAATGACGTTGTCAGGCAACCTGCAGAGAGTCAAGCATATAGTGAAGTGAAGCTATAGCCACACACAAAACCTCCTGGAAAATCAAAGATTTTCATTTTTTGGTTAAGACGGAGGCAGGTTAGCTGTTTCCCAGTGTTCAATCATCTTGCTAAGCTAAGCATTTGCTGGCTTATAGCTTTATGTGGTACAGACATGAGATTAATATCAGACTTCTCAAACAAAGGGCAGTTACACTTTGTCTCAGAACATTTATTGAATAGCAAACGATTACAGATGAAGTTCTTCTAGTCCTTGATTAAGTATTTTTGTTATGCTGAATCAACACTGTTAATGGAGACCGTATGTTTATCTTTGGTGAAGTACGAAAAGTCCTTCTTTGTATTGCATTAGTGATTTGAAATGTAACTGACTTCTGCATGAATGTATCCAGGCCTCCGCGAACTTGCTGACACACTGGTTTGACTTTGTTAGATTACTAACCAATTGCACCTCCCACACCTTCTTATTTCTCTGCTTATCAGTAGGTTCAGCCCGGCAGCTTGTCCCACTTACAGACTAAATTCATGTCACTTACCGTATGTCATTTTCTATGCAGATACAGTATGAGCTGCCGTGTCATAATGTAAGGAGAGCTGAAAGCCTCTCAGTTGCATAAGTTCATAGGCATTGAACTTAAACCCCTGTTAAAGTACCTTCTCAGAGCTGCTATAAAATGTTTTATTATGATATTCTAAAAGAGTATTTTTTTCACAGTTGTCCTTTTAGAGACAGCCATGTAAGTTGTAATAAGAGCTGTGAAGGACGTCTCTACTTTAAACACATAAGGTAGTTATGCTTACATAACTTCAGGACCAATTACGCAGTATTTTTAGTCTAGTTCAACTGTTTGCACACCCAGTTTCATATTGTTATCATAATAGACTATGATAATATTCTCCCTGATGACCTTTCATGGACTTTGAAACTGACTTTGAAGGATTAAAAACAAACAGCGGGGTAGCAGTGATCTGTACGGGGGATAATTACGATGCTGTGATGGATTGATTCTGAGTACTTGTGCTTGAAGTCAGGTAGAGCAGTTCAGCTAAAGTCTTTCTTGTGGCAACAAAAGTAGTGCTTCAGGTAATTTTTTTTTAAAGGCTTTTTGCATATTGATTAGCTAAGAAGGGATATAGTCTCCCACCTACAAGGAGAGTCACAGATGCCTTCACTCCGCCAGTTTAAACCTATATTTCCATTTTCCAGAAACTGGAACAATACAGTATTATATATTAATGTGCACAAATTTAGACTAAGAAAAGGAAGACCTAGGTGAAGAAATGCCTCTTGTGTAGGAAAAGTCATGGTTCTTTGAGGAGCTCCCACCACATTTATGTTCCATCTGATTTCCAGGAAAGGGGGGAAAATTGCCTGATAATGTCCTTTTAATGCTTTAGGCCAGGTAGAATTCCTGGAGGCAGGTTTAGTGAAAATTATACAGATTCTTCTTCTTCATAAGGCTTTAAATGATGAATGCTAATTCCTTTGTAGATATGGAGATTGCAGTGGATGTAGTGGGCCCTGGGGTTCCAGTCAGTTGCCGCCATTTAGTTGGTCTAATCTTGCAGAAATGGCTTTGTGTGAGCTGTAATGCACTATGTGGTTCGATTGCCAGGCCTCCTTGACCTCACACTTCCCTGACCCTTTGTCTTGAAGGAGAGCTGATGTGTGGCATCCTGGAGTCAGTTGTCTCCTCTCTGTTTGTGTTGGTTGCATGTCCAGTGTGGCTGGTTTGTTCCTACAAAAGTAAAGAAGTAGAAGTGCACTCTGAGAAATGTAGTGGGAAGACTGCTCTCTAGGTTCTGCCTGGTAGATTTTGTATAACCTTGCTGAGTTGGAAACAAACGGCACCGAAAAACAACACAATTACTTCCCTGCACATTAATAAAAATCTATGTACAAAGGTTTCCCCAAAATTTATAAGCAAATTAACTGCCTCTGCAAGATGGGCTTTTTCTGGAAATATACAAAGTATTAAACATATTAAACAAACTCTAAAGCCTCTGTGACTTGAATTTTAATTTAAGTACAGCTTCTTGTAAATGATTCTAATGGCAGTTCTTGTTTGGAGAACCTTGTAAGCATTAAATGGATTTATAATGCAGTTTTATTAGACCATCTAAGTGTCATTCCAGGCATGCATTGATTTTGTTTTTTTTCTTTATTGCTTTGCCTGAATCTGCTTAGCAGATTGCGCTTAATTAAAATTCAGGCAGTTCATCTTGTAATCTTAAAGGCTGTACACACTGTTTATCTCTTGGCAGCTGTCTCCAGCTTTCATCCCTCTCCGTTTTTGTTTTGTTTTTATAGGAAGATGTAACATCCCATAATGAAAATATGCAGTATCTGAACCTGGCGGTGAGAGCTTGGGCTCAGAAACAAAGGAGTTCCTGCCACAGCAAACTGAGCCCGGAGTTCGGAGACACCTGTCGAGTCAAGCGGGACTCGGGTGGGCAAATCAAGAAAAATAGTGATCGGGTTAGGAATAGTGCACCCTTCAGTATTCCCTACGGACCACATCTCATCTCTGTACGCTGTCAGCAAGAACTGAGGAGGATGACCCCCGAAGATGTAGAGGTCAACTCTTCCAGGAACAGTGCAGTCAGATCTCAAGAGGACTGCACTGTCAGCTCAGATCCAGCACAGACAACCAAGTTTGCAGCTGCTGTCAGACTCGATCAGAGAACACATGAATGTAACGCTGGTTCAACTCGGTGTAGAAAATGTGACTGTGCAGATGGGACATCAAAGAACTTGTCAGAGGATTATAAGGCATCAATGCATACAACAATAACCACTAACGACTTGTTAGACTGCCTGGTGCATCCAGACATCATCACCCGCGTCGCTGAGCTGCTACTAGAAAAGCACACAGGAAGTGATACGACCACCTGCTCATCCTAGTTTTGATATTTGCTTATCAGGTGCAAAATGAACATTGGGTTTGTTGTGAACCACGATTTTTTTTTACCCAGAAATTGGCCCTCCAAGCTACAAGTCATGCTTTGGCATCATTAAGTAAGATGCCTTACTTTTATTTCTTCTCTCATTTGTCACTCTGGATCCTCTTGGCGTGAACCACAGATGCAGGAAATCACAGCCAAAAGTCATTCTAGTGCTGCAAGTGACAGTCTAACATATCCTTGTTTTGTTTTCCTGCACATGCTAATCCTTTTTGGTTCTTCCAAACTAGGAAAAATGGCCACTGGAATCAATTTAGTATGCTAAACGACCAAATAATTCAAGATAATATTCCAGGGATACAAACATTTGTGCAGAAAACAATGTTTCACAATGTCAGTTAGTAAGGAGGGATCATCATTGACCAGCCAAAAAGGACTCCTTGTAATAGTTTTGTGATTGATGAAAGCTGTGTAAGAAGTGATAAATGAAATGTTTGAGTAGTCTGCTGTATGTGTGCGGATAATAAATGTAATATTCCCACTTTGCCTAATTGAATTCCCTGTACTTGGTTTGTCCTACATGGGGATATTTCACACATCTAAACTTGGAGCTTTTGTCACATTATGGTGCAAAATTGTTGCAGTTATGATAAACAGGAGTAAACGATTGACAAGAATACAAATTTTAATCTTCATTAAAACTTCAAACATCACAAAACAAGTTTATTTACAGAACTTTAGAGGAAAAATCAAAATTACACTTTTCCCTGAATAAAAAACATCACATATTGTCAAAAAACAAACCACAGGCAAAAAACATCAGTTTTTGCAGGTTTGAAATCACACATACAGCACTTTGCATCATACTTCGTTTTTTAACAGCACACTTGTTGATTTGAAAAGATGGCTCTGTGATGATGAAGTGTCCCAATGAGCAGCATGAACCGTAGCATGAAATTCTTTCATAATTTTTGCCTTTTTTTTTTTTTCATATCTGTGATTTTTCTGCCTATTCTCAAAAAGTCATCAGTAAAAGAAATCATTATGTATGCAAAACTAAAGCTGGATGTTTCTGCACAATTTTAAACTTCCCAACCTGCCAGAAAGAAACAGAGTTCACTTCAACGTCAGCAAAGCAGAAACCTTTACGGGGAAATCATTCACAGGTGGATACAAGGACTAAAATTGGTACAAATGAATGCAAAAAAGACTGTTTTTCAGGTGACATAAGACTTTTTGAATGAATAAAAGTGGACTTTTTCAATAGATTAGATTACTTTTTCAGCTCCTGTATGGATCCCTTTCGCTCCTCACTGCTTTCTGACCCATGGCCCTCAGAAAGCTTTCCCTTCACAGCTGCTTGGATTGTCTCCTATTCAGAAGGTCACTTGTTCACTCCCCAGCTCCTGCGGCTGTTGACGTGCCCTTGGGCAAGACGCTGAACCCCAGGTACCCCTGATGAATCCGTCTAGGTTTACATGTGTACGTTAAAACTGTGTCTGTGGTTGCAAAGGGAGCCAATCTAAGAATAAAAAAGGATTCAAGCATCAAATATGTGAGTCATTTAATCAATGTTAAAAGTCTAAACCTAGCTGTATGTGTGAGTAAAGGGGTAAAACCATTAGCGCTACATGTGACACGTGTCAATACAATCCTTCTGTTTTCCCTCGTATAGACTTTGAAGCAGTTTTGAGGTTATGAGTTATAGTCAAAAGCTGATAAATCAAGACTGAAATCTATCCAGTGGTTGAGATTCTGTAATGAAACAGCTGCTTTCTAAGATCCAAACAATGACCAGACTGGAACTTTTTTAAAATTCAAGTGGCTAATGTGACTTTTCTTTTTTTGTTTCTTCAAAAAAAACAGCTCTAGAGGGACAAACTGGTAAACTTGTGTACTTGTATCCACTACTACTGAAAGATTGTTTCAGACACTGGCTGCACTACATGCAGACCCTTGAAACTTGTTTGAGAAACTCTGTTTTGTTTAGTTGTTCAGGTGCAAACAGGCAGAAATACCCTTGTAATTAGAGATCATATCACATCAGGCATTTAGTAATGATGAGCTTTGTTTTCTGGAAATCAAACATCATTGTGATAAAGGCACACAAAGCGAACTGAATGCTTTCTGTCCCATATTTGCACAGCTTGTGATTATCATGAACAGCATTCTGACATGGGGTTAATATGCAACAAATATATACAGTGTAGTATTAACATGCTTTAATAACACTATTGATCATTTTGCAGAAATGATTATTTTGTCTTCCTCAAACATTATTTCATATTTTAAGTTTGATTCAGGAAGTCCTTTCCTTGTAAGGTTATAAAGTTTGAAACGGGAGTTTTTCACAACATATGTTAAATGATGTCACGAGTCTGACACTTTAAAACCACAAGAAATCTCCAACAATCACATCTTAGAGTTTCATTTTCACTAAAATAATACCTTTATAAAGCACAAAGCAGCCAAAAGTATAATGAGGTGTGACTAATGTCGCGGTATTACATTCTGGTGCTCTTCCCCGTTTTGTTCAGTTGTATCTCGTTGTTTTTCTTCTTGAAGTCACTGTCGTCTTCCTCCCTCACGGAGTTTTCCAGGTAAAGCTTGTCCATTTCTTCGGGGTCAACGTAGGTGTAGAAGTGGGCCATGATGGAGAAGATGATGCAGACGCCCAACAGCAGGCAGGCAAACAGCAAGAACTCTATCCACTGAGATAACAGAGACAGTTTAGTGTTCGGTGCACGCGCTCGCGACCGATTCAGTTCATTTGTTGCTCACCAAGACACATAACCGTTTTAGTTGCTGATGTACGTTTTATTTAAGCTGGCGATTTAAAAGAAAACACTTTTGGTACACACATTGTGGGATAAAAGAGGTGAGAAACACGCTCCAGTGGATTATAAGATACCCCAAAAAGCATCTTTTTTTTTAGTTCATCCATATCTCTCCATTAAACCGTGTTACAGTACACAGGTAGCTTTGGTTTATTTCTACTTTATGATACATTGCAATAATGAAACTTTTGTACAAAGCACTTCTAATCTTTCTTTTTGTCCATTAGAGTCTGTTTTTATGGCTTTTATTATTTTATGTTACTTTAAAGCGTTTTAAGTTAGTGTTTTTATCTCTTAAGTATATTGCTTTATGACATCATCTATTAGGCCGGTGTGCGATACAGCTTCCTTTCATTCAACAGACACAACAAATTTTGTTCTATGTGTCTCATTGAATGACAATAAAAATTACTTCCTTCCCAGTTATCAACACATTTAGATGTAATTTTCACTAGTTAGGGTTTATACACTCTCCGGCCACTTTATTAGGTGCATGTTGCCAGTTGCAGCTGAGTTGCTACAATTAGCTGATTAGATGCTTGATTACCGAGTAGTTGAACAGGGGTACCAAATGAAGTGGCCGGTGATTAAAAACCTTTCTTTCTTTTTTGTGTAAGAGTTTAAATGTTTCCCACAATGCCCCTCAAGAGTCATACCTGTTCCAGTCCTGCCCCTTCTGCCACAATCAGCACTATCACATTGCCAAATGCCACCGTGAGCAGCCAGCCAGCCTGCAGCACTGACTTCATGTTGGCTGGAGCCTGGAGGTAAGAGAGATGCAGGGTTAAAGAAATAAAGACAGCTGGCAGCTCTGGGACTATATACATATTTAAAAGATTTGTGAAGTAGGAATTTGACATCTTAATAATATGACAGAAACAGATCTGGAGGGGAAATCAATTTCTTGGGCAACGTTCAGTGGATTAAAATTTTAATAGTAAATGCACCGTTTTCTAAGTATTTCTACAGAAAATGTACAATTTGCATGGGATCGTTAATAACCAGCTCTTCTAAAAAGCTGTGTCTTGTTTATCAGTCTTTAATTTCACAGGTTGCTCTGAAACACAGCATTCCTCTGACACAGCAAGCTAGTGGATGTCAGCTTTATGGCCATTAAATTGGGATAAAAAGGTAGCTAAATGCTTTACATCATCATACTCTGCTTCAGTAATAATTTCTATTCAAATTGCTTAACAAATTTTATTATCCCACCTGTCATGAAAAAACAAATATTTCCGAAATCTGTCAAAAACATTGGTTTAAAAAACCTTTTTCAACTGAATTCACATTTTTATACCCTAAAACTGAGCTGGCACACTGAGAAGTCAGCAGTAAATTTGAAGTCTGTGTATACTGGTGGATTAACCATTACAGAAACATACAAATTTATTTTTGTAACTATCAACGCCGTTAATTTAAGGCAGCTGTGGCATAAACCTTACACTGGGTAGTGGGCTAATACACTTAAGCGCTATAGTTTTACTCAAATAATAACTGAGTATAAAGCTTCCTGTGTTTGCTAATATGGACAAAAGTGTTGTAAGACAAATTTCCCCTTTTGTCCAACCAGATGTATTGCAGTTTGGAGAATTTTCCTGGTTGGAAGCTACTGTCCTTGAAAGCCTTTTTCTTTGAAGCCAAAAAGCTTTCAGTGTTTAATATTCCAAACAAAGATTGTCAGCGGAACATTAAGAGTACAGATAATCCTGATAGGTAGCATGTATCACATCACCTGCGAGTAGGAGAACTCCAGGCCAGTGATGGAGAACATGACCTCTCCAGCAGTAATGAGGATGTACTGTGGGATCTGATAGGCAATGTGCACATTGTTGGCTTTCACATCCTCGATCTTGTGAGGCACAATTTCACCCGCTTCCTGAGAAGGGACACAGAAGGGGTGTAAAACTGCTATGATCTGTGATGACTAAATGAAGTTGTTAGAAAGCATCCTGACCTCTGTGAGAATGACAGTGTAACACGCGCCAAAGTCCAGCAGGCCCAGGTTAAGTTTAGAGGTCTTCCCTGAGCTTGAAATGCAGGTGGCATGAGTGTATCTGAGGGCAGAAGAGTTGCGTGAATTAGAGGAAAAAAATCAAACAGCATGATTTAACTAACAAGATATAAGTTGATAATAACACTGTTTGTTGCTTTAAACAAAGAAAAAGCTTCAACATTATGATCTCTTTGGACATGGAATTATGAAAAAAGTGATGTCTCTTGTTTTTGCTTTTTTGGGGGGTTGGGGAACAACTTAGCAGATATTTGGCATTAGGGCTTTTTTTTCCAATTTTGACCACTACTTCCCAAAAATCCTACTTACTCGCCCCGCTGCACAGTCTTGTTATGAGTCACATTGTAACCGGAGGACATGTAGAAATTCTTATCTCCCACCGTTACGTTTAAGGCCTCCGGCTGTGTGTTGAGGAACCTGTTAAATATGAACCGGGAGAACTTGTGAGCAAACCTCATTATCCCAGGTTGACCTGTGTTTTAAAGCAGCAGGGGAACAAGCAGATTCAGATGCTTTACAGCTTAAGCACAAAAGCTTAGTAACAGCCTCGAGGCTAAAAAGGTTTTACCTCAATAATGGATTCCCGTCTTCGTTTTTCGTTATGTGATCTTCTACCTGAAAGATTAAAAAACATCAACATCTACTATTTGTAATGTGTCCCATGTTTTCAATTTACACTCAATGGAATTATTTAAATTTTAGAAACTTGTATAAATATTAATGGAGATTAGCATTCATAGAGAGTCTTTGTATTTCCTTCAGCTTCTTACAGCTGATTTAGACTTCTGTGGTGAATCTTTGTAGAGCCAACGACCTAACCCACAGAGTGCTGGTACATTATGTGTTCATTAGCTTGTGGTTGTGGCAGCCATGATGGAAACAAATCCTGGGTCGCTCATTTTGCTTTTTGGGTTTTTTTTATGCAAACAAATTCCACTTCTTTGTAAATTTCTGCATGAGAATTTTGAGTTTTTGCAATCTCCAGGAATTTGCTGACATCTGTAATTCCTTATACTGAGACTATTAATAATATAATTCCTTATGCTGACGTTAATGTTATTATTATTGGCATGCAGATTCACCCCCCACCCCCAGGTTAACGGTACAGGTCCATCAGGTCAAAGACAAACAGACTCAATAAAGGTTTCTACCCACAGGCTGTCAAAGATGCCCGACCTCCATCCTGATTAAAGGTTAACTGTGCTGTTAACATTTATGGACATTTCCACTGTATTTATAAACCAGAATGTAACCAACATTGCTACCTCCATTTATAAACCGTATTTGTTATAATGCAACCATCTGCACTACCTCTTTAACTTTAATTCTATTTTTTGGTTTCGCTTTTTTCTTTTTTTTCTTTTTCTAAAGGAGTTTTAATATAAAAATCTACATGCTGCTAACGGAGAGATGCCAAACTGTCTATCATTGCTCTTGTAACAGTGACAATAAAGATCTATTCTATTCGGTGTAGGTTTTTAGAATGATCTGTGGTTACGATGTACCTATGACGCTGATGTATAAATCTCCTGTAACCGAGTCCCACAATAAGACAGCTTAATCCGAATTTCTGCATGTGTATTTTTGCCTTTCTTTACTGACCTCAGTGTGAACCAGGTGCACCAAACTGCTAAGCGGACTTGTCTGCTTAGTGTGTTTATCTAATGTGATCGAGCAGACACGTCTAACTCCACAACCACAAGATGATGGCAACTCCGGGGTTTCTCTTCCATAAAGAGATTTAATTTAAATGGATCATTTCTCTCTCACTCTTCCTCTTCTGTTGCACCTGAACCAGCTGACCGACAGCTGATATTAAAGCACTTATGGAAATGCATTAATCTGTAGAAGTTTATATCCTTACAACCATTATTATCCCATATATACTCTTTCTTTCTTGTATTCAACACGACCTCACTGGGCACTGCAGATTTTCAAAGAAAATCTATGGACTACGTCTAACACTGTGGACAGTAATGCATTTGTCAGGGTGTTCGCCAGTTCCCTGAAATGTCCACTGAAATATTTCACGTACATTCCTGTCGTAATCACTGTTTAAATGGACGCCGCTTACGCGTTAACAAGCTAACTGCACTAACGCGTTGACGCCGTGCAGCCCCACGCACGGGGCAATCCACGCTAACTCGCTAACGGAGATTTGTGGCGTTATTGCGGTTATGGCTTTAACGTCATTTTAACGAGATTAACGCTGACAGCATTAGTTTAAATAAAACTGTGAAGGTTTAGTCACATAAAACACTCATCAATGAAGAATCATTTGCTGTTGTGTTGTAATCTGTAACACTGATGGAAAAATGTATGACAACATTGGCATCGTGTTGGAGATGATGTCAAGATTTGTGAGTAAAGATGAGCCTTAAATGGCTTTCAGATTGTGCGTGGGACTAAGTGTAGTTTACAGAGAGTTTCAGAGAACTTGAACGTGTTCTGACAACGTTTCTTGTGAAATGTGCGCACACGCTGAAATACAGTCATTAAACGATAATGAACAACTTTTTAAAACAGTTCGTTCTGCTTACCCAGCATTTTTGGGATTATTGATTTTCTGTGAATTCTTTGTGTTGGTATGTTTTAGTTTTCTGTTATTTAGTATTAAGTTATTTATAGCATTGGCTGTATGTTTAGTTACGTTTGTTTCCATGTTGTCTGGTCCAGGTGTTTAAGTCTTGTTTCCTGTTTTATTTTGAAGGTCTTGTGTTCCATGTTCAGTGTGTCTAGTTTTGCTTCCCCTGTGGTGTCATGTTCATTTGTGTCAGCTGTGTTTCCCATGTGTTGGTTTTTCTTCATCCTCATCCTTATGTTCATGTTATGGTTTTCATGCCTAGTTTTAGTTTTTCCAGTTCAACTTAACGTTTAGTTTTTGCCTCTGTTCGCCTGTGCCTTTTGCTTTTGTGTTTAGTTATCAGCCTGAACAAACGCTCGCTTTTTGTTAAATCCTGTCATCCTGTCTCTCGGTAGTCTGCTTTTCTGTCCGCTCCTCAAACAAACCGCCCTTCCAGCCGTTGACACAAATAATTCAATTTAAAATTTAAATGTTAAGAAAATTCAAGTTGGGAAATGATGACAGGATCTTTTCTCCTCTCTCGTCCACAGTGACGCTCATTCATATTTCTCGGCCAACTATATTAAACTGAAGGCTTTGCTCGGCATAAGCCCGTTGCCATGGTGAATCATGGAATCAGAGTTGCATCGATGACGCCTTTCTCTCGCTACACACGCACACGCTTGACTCACAGTTGAGTTGATTTAACTGGAACAGGAAACTCAGTTTCCCAACACAGAGTTTATGATCAGAGTTTGTTGAACCTGCTTTCTGGATCAGAGCACTGACCTCATGTCGATTTTTTAAAATACTTTTAAACCCAAACTGTATGCACCCTGTGCTTTCTGATGATTTCTATTAAGCTCACAATAAAAAATATCCAATGTACACATTGGATATTTAATTCTCAATAGTGAACAGTATTGGGGGAAAAAAGTGAAGATGTGGTAACAGCTCGTAGGAACACTCACTAATGTGTAGGTGATTCCATCAGCGTCAGGGTAAATGATGACACTGTAGGCCTTTTTCTCTTCAACCTTCTGGGTAGCCGAAAAGGTTGCTCCATTGACTCCAGTGACTTCAAGATTCAGCTCCCCGTTGGACAGTGGAACAGTCTCATAACCAGGAGGGTCCTGAGAGAAGCCAGAGAGTTCATGTTTTTAGAAAATTGAATTATAAATTTACTCATTTGCCAGAATGAAGAAGAAATCTCTTGTTTCTGTAGAACAGCTCAAGGCTTAGACACAAGTTTATTAGAATCAAAGTTAAAATAGCATTTTCACTGTTAATGGCACACTGAGTTATAGTTTTGTTTTATCCCTCTCTTCTTACCTGTATTACTAGTTGAATTCTGTTTATTTATTGTTTCGTACACGTCTGCTTTTTCAAAAAGAGCACGCACTTCTAATTGCAGTGGCCCATTTCTTGGTTAAATAAAAGTTAAAGGGGTAACTAATGAAACCTCAAGCACACACACACTCATACATACTTGGATCTCTGAGAAATGTTCAGCCTACACTCCTGACATTTATTTGAAATGCAAAGAAAAATCCACTGTACATGTGAACGAGAGGGAAATGTGTTTATTAATTCTATTCGCCTTGAGCAACGGTGAAAAGTATGAAACGTTTAACCACCTCCACTCTTCTTACCTCAAGGTACTTGATTGACTGTAGAAACAGATCGGTGCCAGGAGCCTTCAGACTGACATCCTCTTTAGCAAGGTTGACAACCTGCAAGAGACACTTCCCTGCAGGTGCAGGATTCACCACAGTTTTCTAGCAGAGAGAAAAGCAAATAAGAATGATGGAAAAATACTTGCAAAAACACTTTTTGACCAGTTTAAACAATCACTATGAGATAAAATCAACAACAGTTAAACAGTTAAAGTATAAGATTCAGGTGGGTATGCTAGAAAAAGCAAATGTACCTAATATCAGCAAAAAGATGATACTGTTAAGTTGATATTTTGGCATCCAAACTTTAAAACTGCAAGCTAACATTATGATTATACATCTGAACTGTACACATTCAGGTTTTCCTGGAAACATAAGCAGTAAGGGTTTCGCCGAGTGTGAGTGCTTTTCTGTAGCAAGAGGCAATCACTCTATGACTGCTGCTCATACGTACCACAACGTTCACCTCCACCAGAGTGGCTGCTCCGAAGGCCAGGGCTGCAAACACCATTCCCATGGCCATTTTCCTCAGAGGTCTGAAAACAGAGAGAGTTGGTGCCCAACAGTTAACACCTTTACCTGTTTTTCACTGCTTTTTAAAATATTCTGAAAGCGTGGCTTTATCATTTTATCAGAAGGGTTACTTCCACACCAGTGTCCTCCCTGACCAACTCTCTGTCGCATAATTTCCTTGTTATGGCTGTGCATCCCTAAGTCTGGTCCTATTGTTAAAAGGGAGTTCTTCCTTCCTATTGTCACCAACTCGTTGCTCATTGGGGATCATCTGATTGTTGGGATACTCTCAGAAGTGTTACGTCACTTGGGTGCAAACTCCAGAAAGTCAGGATCTTCTAAAAACAAAATTGGTCCACTAAGAATATGATTTGGGAAACTTAGGGAAGTCTAAAATGTTCACATTATCCTGTTTTTGCCAAGCATTTCTATTTTCCTGTGTCTGTATCATTATGGATCATGCATAAGGTGAGATGCTTTTACTGATGTGTGAGCTTGAATTTCTTTCTCAGCTTTGCAAAACAGAAAAAAAATCGGATTGGATGCAGTGGCGTAAAGCATGCCACCACTGGACTTTGGAGCAGTGGAGACGTGATCTCTGGAATCACAAATCACACTTCTCCGTCTGGCAATCTAATGAATGACTCTGAGTTTGGCGCTTTCCAGGAGAACAGTACTTGTTTGACTGCACTGCCAAGTGTAAAGTTTGGTGGAGGGGGGGATTATGGTGTGGGGTTGTTTTTCAGGAGCTGGCCTTCGCCCCTTAGTTCCAGTGAAAGGAAGTCTTAATGCTTCAGCATACCAAGACATTTTGGACAATTTAATGCTGCCAACTTTATGGGAACAGTTACAGATACATACATGTTGTTAGTACAAACGATGGCCTATGGCCGCTGGGATAGGCTCCAGCCACCACCCTAATAATCTTGAAGGAGAGGTCAGAGGTCAAATGTTACCTGATATTTTAAATCCTTTTACAGTATTTTCTATATCTCGACATTACACATTTCACTAGAAGCACCATCTCTTTATAGTTACAAGTAATAAGGTTTTTATGTCAATTTTAACTAATAAATCAAGTAAGTTGACCTTGAAGACCTTGGTCGATATAAGTCCAATTTTAATGAATTGTTAATATGACCTCGCTCTACACACTTACAAAGATTTATCAGAAATCATTCAAAACTTTTCGAGCTATTGTGCGCACAAGTAGAATGATTACACGCATGCATGCAAATGCAACCAAAAACGTAACCTCCGTGGAGGAGGTCATAAAGATCATGTACATTATTGTATGACACTATTTAAATCGCACTGTATACTGTTAGAGACAACCTTCAGACCAGTCCACCTCATCTAGGGAGTTGAAAATCTAGTCTCTAACTTAATGAACTACACTTAAATTCTGTGGATGTTAACTTCAATTCAGTTCAATTCAATTTTATTTATACAGCGCCAAATCACAACAACAGTCGCCTCAAGGTGCTTTATATTGTAAGGTTGACCCTACAATAATACATACAGAGAAAACCCCAACAATCATATGACCCACTATGAGCAAGCACTTTGGCGACAGTGGGAAGGAAAAACTCCCTTTTAACAGGAAGAAACCTTCAACCGAACCAGGCTCAGGGAGGGGCGGGGCCATCTGCTGCGACCAGCAGTAACCGGATGAGGGAAACAGTGCTTCCTTTCATTGCAATCAAGTTCTCCATAACTATGCCATGAACCTGAAAAAAACTAGTTATATTCACTTAATAAAATATTTTCTTTAAAAAAACAGTCTCATCACAAAAAGATCTTGAGATAACAGCATTTAAAAAAATAAAGGCAAGGTCATTCTCTGTTTCCCTACTTGAGAAACAAGTATGGAAATTCATATTTCCATTGTGAGAAATACTTTGGAGTCGGGTTTAAAAGTAAATGTTTAACATTCATTAAACATTCATTTGTAAATGTATGCTAGCTTTGTGTTTATAGAGACTTCCCTCAATCGTTAACTTTCTTTTTCTTTTTTTTCTTTTTTGGGGTTTTTTTGTCTATTGTATAATCCTGAGAAATATATGTGGAATCACATGCTTCATTTTTTCCATTTTACGAGATTACAAGATGATCCTGAATGAAATAAAGGAGGTAGTATAAAACAAAGCCAAAAAAAAAATCCACTACTCACGTGATCTTGAGTCCGCAGAGTCTAACGAGCGGATATATGATGAGGTCAAAGATAGGCACAAAGACAAGAATCAGCAGAGCATTCAACATCTAGACAACAAGGGAGAGGAAAATTAGTCTTTTAATGACTCTATAAAAGCTCTGTAGAGTTCATAAAATCATAAATGTTGCGTCAATAAAGAGAGTGATTCTGATTCGGTATTGCTTGTAAAGAGATGGCAGTGAAGAAGAACCATAAAAGTGTTTTCATGAAAATAGCCTCATCACAGCCTAGTCAAACATCGGTCTTCATTAGTGAGGGGACTTGAGAGATGCTTCTTTTCACTGGATGTTTCACTGCATTAGAAGTATATAACAGCTATGCAGGACACTCCATCAATTATGGTGCTGTATTCAAGCACACTGGCTTTGAAACCTAACAGAGACTACGAGGGAGTGACTTTAAGAGAGGCTCGGGTTGTTTATATCAGAACAACATGAAGCTTTTTTTATGCTTAGTCTTTAAATCTTAAAGCTTAAAAACACGGTAACCATTAACACTTTATGGTCAAGTTGTGTAATGCTCTTTACTGGCAGGTCATGTAAAACTAATTCAACTGAAGATGTTGTCCAGAGTGTTTGCATAAGTGAAGCTGCAATGCAAAGCTCACATGGTAGGCCTCACTCATGACATCGCAAGTGCCTGCTGACACTGGAGATAAAAAGAAACTGGCAGCATAATAATTTTTCCTGATGGCTTTGGTTTATTTTGTACTGTAATGACAGTGTGACTTTTAACTTTATGCAAGTTTTTGTAACTAGTTTGTAGTTGAAACTTCTAACGGTTTAGCAATTCCAACTACAATCAATTTCCACCATAAATTTTGACTATGATCTTCAACACTACGCCCATTTCAGCGGCTCGTTTATTTATCCATTCGATGATATTTTCTAATTTTTCATATTGTATGACAGTTTGGGCCTAAGCACCACCGTCTATATTTAAGCACCTGACACCTTTATACAACCAAATTCTGAAACTAATGGATAAAAATCCAGTTCAGTGGATAAGGGACGAGCTACGAACTCTAAATGCAGCACATCTATTTGGAAATATGTCAAACAGTGTTGTCACTTTTAAATAAATAAATAGCAAAAAATAGAGTCTGGCATTTATCCAGTGACCATAAAGGCTGCAATGAATGCCATGACCAATGGTCAAGTGCAGATTAACATGTCACCGTCTTTTACTGCTTTGCTTAGCAGGAAAAAAACTGTGACTGTAACTATGACATGATAAACTGCCACAAACAAAAAGGAGGGAGAAACTAATCACATACTGTCATGTGAAAATAAAGTTTTCACAGCTCTCTATGAAGTCCTGAGAAAAGCTAAGTCCGCCCCATGATTCAGTAGTATGCAGAACCACCTTTAGTAATGGTTTTCTGTACTTTATCAGCCTCTCGTCATTAACACGACATTGTGGAGGGATTTTGGAGCACTCTTCTTTACAGTGTTGTTTCCATTTATTGAGGTTTGTGGGCATTATTTTTTGCACAACTCTCATTTAAGGTTCCACCACAGTCATTTCCATCGAGTTGACGGGACCATTTCAACACGTTGATTCTTTTCTTTTTCAGTCATTCTGTTGTAGATTTACTGCTGTGCTTGGGGTCATTGTGCTGTTACATGGGCCATTTTGGGCCAAGCTTGAGCTGTTAGGGTGATGGCCTCATATTTCACTCTGGAATACTTTGGTATACACAGGAGTTCATGGCTGACTCAGTGACTGCAAGGTGTCCAAGTCCTGTGGCTGGAAAACAAGCCAACATCATCACCCCACCATCAACATAGTTCGTTTGAGGTGTTTGTCCCTTTTTTTAAATCTTCACCAAACATGGAGCTATCCATTACTTCCACTATCCACTTCTCCAGATTTAACTTGGCAAACCTAAGTCATGTTGCCATTTTCCTGGCCGCCCGTACAAACAAGCCAACACTGTGATGAACTTTAGCATCTAACATGCTAACTAACATGCTAACAGACTCCATGCTAACAGAGTCGGAAATGTAGCTCTTGGATTTTCCACTCCTGGGAAGGCTGTTGCATTGTGTTAACAGAGCTCCAGAGCAGCAAACTGCCAACACTTCTGCTTCCATAGAAGTGTTCACACTTGTTCATGATGAATTAAGTGCATTTGATAAGCAGCACCTGGCTGCTGTTCACCGTCTTAATATCTATAGAAACTGTAAGGGTGTACTTAGTTTTTGAGGGGGGCTGCATAGAGTACCATGAATTTTTTTTAAGACACTGATCAGCCAGAAAAGCATGTTTAACAGTTGTCAGAAGTTTACAGTTAATCCAGTGATAGATAAAATACAGAATACTTGCAATATACAGTAAATTTAACTTAGAAAAACCTATTTCCAAAGGTAAAAATTAGCATTGAAACACAGTGTAATCGCTCGCTAAACCATTGGAAAACTACTTGGATCATATACATAGACATATATCAGTACTGTTGCAAGTATATGCTAAGAAATTTGTATCCATCTCAATCATTTTCTGCTTTTCTCTGGACTTTCTGCCTTTCATTATTGCTTTTTTTAGATTAGCAAAGACTGCGCACAGTTTGTATCCCAGCAAGAGCCAAATAAGCTGCACATACCTGCATTTGGTCAGGCTTAATAGCGAAGGAGTTTCCCTATAATAAAAGAAGACAAAGACAAGAGAGACACTTAAACTTTATCTTTATAAATCTAAACTTGATGAGTTGATGATTTTTTGACTTGATAACGAGCCATAAACAATGTTATTTACTAGAATAAAATGATAAATTGCAGCAACACCCTAACAAAGAAAAGCTCTCTTCTAAAGACCTGTTTGTGATATCAGATGCTAATCTAAACCAGCCCACTGATAACAATGTGAAAATACAGCATCAGCTTTTTAACATCTTGACACCATTACTTCACGTAAGTAAGGTCTTACAAAAGCCAGGTTCATCCTCGTGGCTTGAAGTGTCCAGCGGGAACCCTGCAATAAAGAAAAGACGCCATCTGTTACTGTAAAATTTGTTTAAGGCACAGCAGATGGGATTTCCTCATTTTCCCTGGAAGGGATAATAATAATAATAATAATAATAATGAAGAGATAGTGTATTTCTGACATGTCCTCTAAGAAATCAGTTTTAAATCAGTCGAATTACAGGAAGAAACGGATACAGGAGGAAAGAGAAACAGGAATGTTGAATGTGGCTTTGAGGTTTTTCTATAATCAGATGGTTGTGTTGACTGTTGGTCAGAGGAGAACATAACAGACACTTATGGGATTTTGCAAGAAAGTTTCGCCACAAGACCTTGATCTTGTGCTGACACAGAATGCAGTCTGTCCAAGTAGGAAGGGAACTGAGGCAAGTTTTTCTTTTTGATTAAAAAGTAAGTAAAAGCTGTGACTGTAAATGTTGCTTAAACTGGGAATAAATGCCTGAGTACAACAGTAGAACACAATTTAAATAATACTTAAGAATATTTAATCATTATTAATGATTGGCTCTCTTCCACAGTGTGTTTTTTTGTCCTGTCTTCCTCCCCTCATCCCCAACCGGTCACAGTAGATAGCCAAGTCTCCCTGAGCCAAAGGGTTCTTCCTGTTAAAAGGGAGTTTTTCCTTCCCACTGTCACCAAGTGCTCCTCCACAGGGCGTCGTCTGATTGGTGGGGGGGTTTCTTTTTATTATTGTAGGGTCTTTTCCTTACAATACAGGCGACTGTTGTTGTGATTCGTCGATATATAAATAAAACCGAATTGAACTGATGTGCTAATCACATTCCTAGAGCTTATTTTCATTGGGCATTTAACTTTAGTATATGGTGTATAAAATATGGGGTTTGGATACATAATGGAGAGTAGCTCATTGTGAAGGTTAATATGTTTTTTTTCCCAACCAAAAGTCACTCTTCCCTCTCAATCTCATTCAAAACACACGAGTTCAGACTAACGAAATCAAAAACAAAAGACTGCATCACTGCCAACCTCACTACGATTCACTGGCTACCTGATTCAACACAGCTGATTTAAATGGCTAAATTACCTCAACATGTCTTGAGATTCTCCAGAGGCCTGGTAATGAACTGATCATGTGATTCAGGTGTGTTGACCCAGGGTGAGATCTAAAACCTGCAGGACACCGGCCCTTGAGACCTGGAGTTCTCCACCCCTGTTTTAAAGTCTTCCATGGTCTTGCTCACAGGTGTCGAACTCCAGGCCTCGAGGGCCGGTGTCCTGCAGGTTTTAGATGTGTCCTTGATCCAACACAGCTGATTTAAATGGCTAAATTACCTCCTCAACATGTCTTGAAGTTCTCCAGAGGGCTGGTAATGAACTAATCATTTGATTCAGGTGTGCTGACCCAGGGTGAGATCTAAAACCTGCAGAACACCGGCCCTCGAGGCCTGGAGTTCGACACCCCTGGTCTTGCTGCTACCTACTGTCATGGTTCTGGGTTTTAAACCCAAGGTATTACATTTTTGGACTCTGAATTTCAAAAGCATTTTTTCTTTGTGTTTGCTTTTAAGCTTTTAGTAATGTCATTGAAGGTGTGTTGGTATGTAGTACTGTTTTATATTCTGATCTCTTGCGTAATCTAGCCTTCCCCGTATCCTTTTGTGTCTTGATAAGCCTTGATAAGGCTGTCTTGATAGTGGTTACTTGGTTAGTCACTTCCTTTTTTTATTTTAATACTCTGTGTCTACCCTCGTGTCTCACTCCCCTCAGCCCCACACATGCCTGCGCCTCTCTGAGCCTGATTCAGCCGGAGGTCTCTTCCTGTTAAAAGGGAGTTTTTCCTTCCCACTGTTGCCAAGTGCTTTGTTCGTCTGGTTGTTGGGGTTTCATCTGTATTATTGTAGGTACCAACAGTTGCCTTCACAGCCACAGAAACTTGTATTTAGTTTTACTTCGCTTTTAAGTTTTGGCTATTTCCCCACCTGTTCCCTCTCCCCTTATTGTCTTGTGTATATGTTGTCTCAGACTCCTCTTGTCCTTGTATTGTCCACATATCTGGCATTTGGATTTAATCGTCCTATTCTGTATTTGGGTCCGCAAAACGCAGTGGTTCACAACACCTACATCACAGATTTACTCACACCTCAGACACATTTCATCTGTTCCTGCACGCTCATTACAGAAGGACATTTTGTGTTAGAGCTGTGGATTTCTCCAGCAACTTTTAAATCGGTAAATAAATTCATTCATTATTAGAAATGTATTTATTTATGTTACCTGTCATAATATTCACACTGTTCCGGTTTAATGTCTTCTGTTTTCAGTTATTTTATTTGCGTGTAGTTGTCTTTTTGATTTTTGATTGTGAGCTCTTATTGCATTATGTAAAAGTAACTCTGTTATACAAGTTAAGTTTATTATTATTTATTATTTTGTCTTACCTGCTGATCAAAGAGAGCCCAGAACATTGGGAGGGGGATGTAGAGCACCAGAACTCGCAAAACCATCTTAATCTCCTGAATCAGACGCATCTGTAAAATAAAACACACACACACAAACAAACAAACACACACAGGTTAGATGACTTTTAAAAATATTCTACGCATCAATGAATTAATAGAAGGACTTTGCTGACGTTACCGAGTACTTCTCCTCAGCCCAGTCCAACCAGTGCTGTCTCGGTGAGTCATGTTTCGATTTGTTCCAGCGATTTTTAAGTGCAAACTGTAGGTCAAAGGTAAATAATTGGAATGAAAATGGAGTGTGTACAACGCAGACAGAAACCCAAAGTGTGAAATTCATATCTTTCTTAATGATTCTTGGCAGTAAAAAGCAGTATATCAATGTGCTTGCACTTCAGCTCTCAGATAAGTCGAGGGAGAAGTATGGGATTACTCACCCCAATGCAATTGCAGACTTCCCAAAGGATGTTTCCCTGGGGAGGAGTTCTCTTGTACAGACTGCTGCCAGCAATGAAGACAACTGTGCACGATAAATAAAGAGTCAGACTGGACTTGTTTGAGTGAAGATCACAGCGAGTGATTACCTTGATGTCAGAACAACCAAAATAATACTGAGTACCGATTTAAGGATGGTTTGTCCTCTCACAGCTGCTAATGAAGGCTTTGGGGTAATAAAACCTATCATGGTGTAAACGTGCTTCAGGCTTTGAGCACTAAAGCTCCTCCTCTGCTTCACCCTCACTGCGATCTGTCTGTGACCTCTCAAGAATTAAATCCGTTTGTTTTCAAAGCGAGGGTTCAGTTAAGCATGAATCCCATAAGGATCAGGGGTGACGGGGACCGAGAGGCAGAGACAACTGACTGTCAGGACAAATGTGGATGGACCTTGATCAAGTGTAAGGCCGGCTCGTGAAAACGCAAGCTCAGCATGCAGATCACAGCCCGGAATAAAGCTCAGATCTCGAAATGCGACTGGCAGGTTTGAAATATAGGTCAATATTTTCATACTGCAGCGCACATACCGCATTTAGTAACACGTTGCTACAAACATGGAACTGAAGATTCTAATCGAAGAAGGACAGCATGTGAGTTCAGTGCCTATTAGTGGCACTATTTTTATGCCTAAATACTGAGTTTGTGAAAAAGTTAATTAAAGCATTTCAAAAACAGCAGAAAGGGCTGTGTAAAAAAACTGTGGACAATGTAGGGCCCAGGTTTGGAGGAGGATCGTATTAATTTTATTATTCCTAACCCAGAGCAGGATGAAAAATCAGATGCTCATCAAAGTCTGAGTTTGATGCACTCAGAATCAATATCAATATCTTTATAATATACACTAGTGAGCAAGTTAAGAGAGATGAGACTATCACTATGTCGCTCAGGCCCTCACTGCTGCGTGGAATACATGTGAGTGGACGATACATGTTGAGCTTTGATATATGGATGATGTTTCGCTTCCTGTCCTCTGCCGGGCTTGTTCTGTGCTGTGTGGCTCGCTTTGATTTTCTAGATGATACTTCTGCGATACACTGTGATAACTATCTATATACATCTCCTGCTTTGGGACCGTTACTGATGTTTTTTATGCTATGTGTAACTTGATTTTACGAGATTTGTTAAAGAGTTAAAGCACATCCTGCCACAGCAGAGGTTTGTGCTCTGGCTCAATTAAAAAGGTCAGTTTTTCAGGGAGCTGACCATTTTTTGTATTTTTTTCCCTGAAATAATTGTTATTGTGCGCAAACAGAAATAATGTATTGCTTCCCAAAGAAAACTGTCAAGTTTAGAAATGCTATGTTGAAAAATCCCTTGCTCTGTTTAAAAAGCACTTAGAGAAAACTCTGTATATGTTGAGGTGTAAACTCACCTAACGCCACAACCATCAGGGCTGCAGGAACCCCAAAGGCCAAAGCATAACAGTCTCCACCAAAACACTGCACGTCACCTGCAGGAGTGGTGTGTGTTATTAACACAGCGGACCTCACTGGATATAATGTAACATGTAAAACTACGACTATACGCTCACCTCTCAATATGGGTGTAATAATAGTGGACAGGAAGCTGCCAGCATTGATTGACATGTAGAAAATAGAGAAGAACTTCTGCCTCTCTGTGGTCTAGAAGGGATCAAAACATAATCACTTACTGAGTTTAACATTGCTACAACAACTCCACATGACCACTGTTGTATTCAACATTATATAAGCTTTCAGATGAGTTTTCGGATATGTCCTAAACACTGTTTGGACACCAATAACACCGAGTAAATCTAGCACTGCAGTTTAAAGTATTATTTTTACACAGTAACAAAAGAGTTAGAGAACAACTCCAATTCCTACATGCCACAGATAACTTCTGAGAAGTATGTGTGGCTCAGTAGCTAATGTTTGATGATGGGCAGGTAGTTATCACTAGGCCGCGCCTCAAAACACGTTCTATAAAAGTTATCAGATAGCTGGGATTGGTTTCTGATAACCTTGTCTTCTTGGTGTACCGATAAAAATAATACAAATATGTCCTCAAACTAAAGAAGGCTTACATGCTCCTCGCCAAACTGGTCTCCTCCGAACGCCGCCACGCAGGGTTTGATCCCTCCGGTGCCCAAAGCTATGAGTATCAGACCTGACATGGACAGAGCACTGTAGGACACACGGACACAAAACACAAACAAACTGCTGATTCAAACTACAACACAGTGTATATTAATAACAGTACAGTACTGAAAAGAAAGAAGAGACTGGCTGAGATTGGCACTCAAAGAATCGCTGAGTGAAAACTATCGGAAACTGTATGGCACTGGGAACTGTGATGGGCATCAGTTTATCAATGACATGACGTTTATGGACCAAAAAAATAATTTTATCCTGATTCAAAACTTTTGAAATCAATGCTCAAATTCCTTCAGTGCAACAAGGATTATTAATCCTCACCTCTTCCTCTTCTAACAGTGCTGGGCTGTGATTGTGCAGAGTGATAGAATTAGCTCATGACAACTCACATGTGCAATTCGGTGCTTCCCACGGTGGGAATGGCTCCAACCGACTTGACCACATGGCCGATCACATATACAATGGACAGGTAGATGATGGTCCTGTGGGGAGCAAGCTGTGATTATGTACAGGGCATTCAGGCCTTCTTCAAAATCTCTATGTGTGCTCAGAATGATTCATCTCCAGTAACAGGCAGCGTCAGGCAAAGCTAGCAGCTTAAAAGGAGATGATGAAATACTGCACACGCATAAAATGCGCCTGTTTCCGCCATTGAAAAATACATTTTTTGCTAGCTATAAGTCAAGATTTCGAAGATGAAGTGAGACGTTTTGAGATAAAAACCCAAATTTTTGACTTATAGATGGCAACAAATGTTTGTTTTTTTTCAGTGGCAGAAGCTTAGAATGTATGCACATAAAATGAACACAGTTTGCACAATGTATTTTTGTTATTTGCTTGAATCCACACTTTAGTGCATTTACAGCTGAGAGACTCACTTGTATTTCCCGAGCCAGGAGTCAGCAATGAAAGCTCCCAGTATGGGTGTGAAGTAGCAGAGGCCGCTGAAAGCATGGTAGACAGCAGTGGAGAGGTCCTTGTCCCATTTAAGGTAGTTGAGGAAATAGAGCGTCAGCAATGCTGTGATCACACACACACACAAGCAAGCATAAGCTGTGAATCAGCTCACAGGATGGAGAAGCCCAAGCCCACACCTAAACACCACAATACATCGTAAGCCTTCAACATGACCTGTCATATTCTAAAAGTATTATTGCACTCAGAATCCTTTCAGCGAATCCTCAGCAGTTCATGAATTCAACAATACCACATGCCCTCTGTGTTTTGGTGGCTCATCCTGCACAGCCAAACATTGGTGACACCCACAGTGCTTACATTTAACCTTAGAAGATCCAGAAGTAAACATTCTGGGTTTGAGTTTGTCATTCAGGTAAGCTAAGACATTTTAACCTAAAACCAAAAAGCTGTTGGGACATTTTCTTAATAAATAAGTCATAACAGACACGAGAGTCGCTTGGGAAAGTTTAAGATGAACCCTGTGTGCTGCTAAAGCCAACATCACAACTCACGCTGTTAACTAAGCAACATCTTCATTCAAAACAGACGTCCTAGCTTTTCCCGAGCACTCGACAACAACTCAACTCTTGATCTCCGTCAGCAGATGGCATTTCCTGGCTGACTGCAATTCTGCTAGTTTGTAGCTCTTAAATTACCGTAGAGGCCACCAGAATAAATCCAAAACAACTTGGTTATTCTGATGGTTACAGAATATCAGTAATCCATTATTTTCAAACCACTTACCTCTCTGATGCGATTTCTCTTCTTTTATTTATTAGTAAAATTAATATTGTTGGTATTTTTACTAATGACTGAAATAAATGAGATGTTTGGGGTCTATTTTTTTATATTCTCTCACATTTTAGAGACAGTGTAATTAAATAAAACCCCCGAGTCTTAAGTTCACTCGGATTGAGGAAAAATGTTTGTCAGTAGCTGAAACTGTGGACACAGTGCATCAGCTTAAAACTGCAGGAAATTGCGTGGTGTATTTACATCTGTGTTTGTGTGTGATCCGGCTGAAGTAAATCTGTCACTTATGGAGATAAGTGAGGTCGTGTGAGGGAACAAGAGAGACCTTATTTGATGCCTCTCTATTATATTGCCCCAATAATACTCATAATATGTAATGTAGCAAGCTAAAATTACTCTGTGATTCCAGAAAACCTTACTTTTATTCAGGCTTTATATAGATTTGCACTGTAATATCACCCAGGCTTTTATTTGCATACCTTTCATGCCATAGTAGGAGAAGCGTTCGCAGAATTCATTCACCACTATGAAGCAGATGCTGACTGGGTAATTGGTCCCCAAAAGTTTCTAAAAGAAGCAAAATGTATTAACAGAATGAAGTTCAACGCACATTATTCTCCAACAATCACACCGAAGTAAAAGCACATCCAGAATCCACTATCTAATCTTTTTCCCCCCACCTTTGTCAAATATAAACAATAACTCGCAGGTTCAGTGAATAGTTTTATTCTTTAACAGAGAATACTCTGACATGAAAAGAGAGGAATGTAGCTGATATATTCTTCCTGTTAGTCAATCTCACAAGATACTGAAGTTAATCATTACACAGAAATAGAAGTTTTATAGGTTTAACGCTATAATGAGACCAGGCTCAGCTAAAACGAAGAAAAATATCCATCGCTTGAGATCTGAGTGGATTTTTCTGCAGTGGATGTTTAGTATTCAACTAAACACCGTGTGGGATGTTTTGATTAACAATGATCTGCAACTTTACGCTGTTGCTTGAGAGCATTTTGACAATTTAGGTCATCTGTCAGATCGTATCATTTACATCAGCTGTAGCCCTGATATGTAAAGGTATATGATTCATGTGCTTACACCTCTATATAAACTGCCTACAAGCAGTAAAACACTTTGCACAACCGGCTGCTAAAAATGGAGGCTTCTGTAGAATTTTACTGGTAATGATGTGCTCACTGATCTGGAGCTGGATGTAATTAATATGAGCTCAGTGTTTTAATCATCATCAACATCATCATCATCATAGGTCCATGGCCTCATTCAGTGAGCTTTAGGCAGTCAGTGAGTCACAGTCACTTTAGTGTATACAAGTAGATAAACACTTACTAAGAGAAGTTAGACTGGTGCGTCCCTACTTGGTAATGTTTCTTTTTTCTTTTTCTTTTTTTTTTAATTGATAAAACTTAATTTAAGGGTTTGTTTACCAAATGTGCAACGAACATATTTACTCCCATCACCATCTCTGGTTTTGTGTCATTTAATTTCAATTAATCAAAGCATGAAAACATGAAAGAAAGAAAAAACAGAAAAACAGACTCCGTTCATTTTCAACATGAGTCCATTCAATTTTATTATTTTAAATGTCATTTTAATAATCTTTTTTTATATATATATTTTATTTATTTTATATTATTATTATTATTATTATTATTATTATTTTTAACATGTTCAATGTATCATTTTTGGCATGTCAAGTGTACAGCACTTTGTGTTCAGCTGGGGGCTGATCTGAAAGTGCTATATAAATAAATTGCTTGCTTGCTTGCTTGCTTGTCTCTGTTATATTATTTTACCTCACTGTATCAACAGTTTTCTACAACTGAGGAAAATCAAAGCGTGGTAGATATTGTCCATTTTCTGCATGATAAATCTGCACAGTAAGCATATTAAAAATGATCCTTTAACGGATTTGCTATCTCCAAAAACATAATCGCTCAGGCCACATGTGGCACCAGCTTTCTCCATACAGCAGTTAGTGTGGGTTTACTTTTAAAGGGGAGGGGGTGCCTGTTGCATCATCTTACCAATAATAATTTAGCATAGCGCTTCAGTGGGAGCTTGGTCTCAAAGCAGACTTCCCTCTGTCTCCATAGCCCTCTTCTGCATGCTTCGCATACACGTCAACAACATATCTTTGCGTGTTTTATTTCCACAGACGTCCCGAGCACCGTCTGCTCCCATATGTCCCCGCGTTCCAACCCGCGTACAACTTTTCTTTTTTCTTGTTTTTCTTTTTTTTCTTTTTTTTTCTTTTACTACGCATCTTTGCGTTGTAAAAATCAGAGACGCACAACAAAAGTAACTGAGCAACTCAGCGCATAATCAGTAAAAAAAATCACAAAACAGCATGTTTACCTTTCCCATGTTGTCTTATTAGATGCGAGAGTTTGGGATCTTTACGGCAGCACCGGGAGCTCCTGACTATCATCCAAGTCCGTCCCACTCCGTTCCGCTCACTGAAGGCACAGATGCAAAAACCTCGGACACTTACACTCTTAAAGCACACTTAAAGTTAATATTCCACCACAGAAAACTGGACTTGTTACCTCAGGAAAAGCAGCGAGCCTCCGGACTTCGGTCTTTTGTGAAATATTAAAAAGGAGGTAGCAGATGAGTGTTTATATATGCGTATATTTACAACGCGTTTCACTCCCTTTTTGGGGGGGAGGTCCGCAAGTTGCAGTGAAGCGGGATCTACTTGTACAATAGAGTCGTTGTTGCACTCAGCCGCAGACCTGACTGTGGGATGGAGGGTCAAAGTGTTGTGGATGTGCGGGTCAAAGCGCATATCTCTGGTTGGATGACTTCGAGTGTATCATTTATTTCTTTTTTATTCACCCTGAGTAATATTAGCGGTGGCGGTGGTGGACGTGTGTCCCAAGTACACTTGTTAGTTAGTTGCTGTTTGAGGGATGGGTTTAAGGGTTAGGCTTAGACATTCAATGATATTAAAGGTAAACCTATAAGTCTAGAGAATACATGATGTCAAAGTAATTGCAGCTGTTGTTTCATCCCCGATAATGTACCCACAAAGGTGTGTGTGTGTGTGTGTACTTGTATTACTCATATTGTGGGGACATGCGTCTTTTACACATATATATACTTTTACACTGTCACACTGTGGGGACCCGTATTCCATTTGGGAGCAAAAAGGATGCCCACATAGTGTAAAACATTAGATGTTAGTGAACTTTGTATAGTGGTGTATTTTTGTATTTGTATAATATATTAATGTGGGCTATGTGAGTAATGTCTTCTGAAGTTGTAGAAATGTTGCTGCTGTGAGCGGATGTGTGGTGTTAATGTGGTCTAATGGTCACCACCACTAGACGCAGTTTTTTTTGCGATCTTCACAATTGTTTAAGTCTGCTAAATTTAAACATGAGCAAAACAGCACAAGATTAAAAAATGGTTTAAAGACGCCACAGTTGGAGTTCACTTTATCCATTTTTAATAAAAGATTGTTTAAAAAAACAAATTAATACTTAACAAATGTGCTTGGACTTTTAGAAAACACACATGATTTTAAAACTCACAGATACAGAAATAACTGTTAAAATTTTTGCAGTGCCATTGTTCGAAATTACTGAAAGTGTCTTACATACAAAGCCAATTTCGATTGCTTTCAAGTAGAACATGCTTTACTCATTCCAAAAGTTTTTTTCTTTCTTTCTTTTTTTTAAAGTATCATTTTTCTACTACTTTGCCTGGATCCACTATTTATAACACTGGTCAAAAACTGCAAACAACAAAACAGACAAATTAGCCTGAAATCGTAGGTGGGGCACAGATAACCAGGAGAAAAAAAAATAAAGTTGACCAGAATTATTTTTCGGAGAGGGAGAAAATAAATAAATAAGAATTTTATGATGCTATATATATATTACATACTTACTTTAAACAAATGTTTATTTGGATTTTCTATTAATATTTTCTATTAATATTCTTCTGAAATGGATCATACCAGAAGAGGTTTGAGAACCACTGGTATAACATCCCATGCAACATGCCAAACCTTGAGAGATGAGACTTAAGGAAACAGTAGATATCAGCTCCGGCTGTTTGAACATCACCCCAAAACCACCACTGGCCAACACTGTGCTGGCATTAATGACAACCAGTGTAGTAGCCAAAAGTTTAGAAGTATAGGTAACAAGTTACCGGTGCCAACATTTGGACAAAGAAGTAATTGTTCTAAAACAGTGTTTTTTCTAACTGAAATATAGTCTTAAAAAGAGGGGTGTTGTTTCGTTGGGTTGCTTCTTTTTCCAAAGCTGAATCTGAACGAACCAAAAGATTTCTGATTTGTGCAAACAATATCCTTTGCACAAATCAGACCAAAGTGGAGGGGTGTCCAATAACTGACACAGTGGTGCTTAGACAACAACCTTGTCCTGAACAGCAGCAAGACTAAGGAAGTCATTGTGGATTGCAGGAGGTCCAGCAAGACAAAACATGCTCCTCTCCTCATACACAGAGAGGCAGTAGAGCGTGTGGACAACATCAAGTTTCTGGGTCTTCACATAACATCTGACCTAACATGGTCCCTGAACACACCACACCTGGTGTGATGTCCCCAGCAAAGGCTCTTCTTCTTCAGGAAGCTAAAATGGAACAAACTCTCTTCTCAGCTGCTCATGAACTTCTACGGAGCCACAAAAGAAAGTATCATCTGTCTTAGTATGACTGTGTAGTATGGCAGCTGCACAGCACAAGACAGAAAGAACTTGGCCCAGGTGATGAAATCACCACAAGGGATTGTGGGAAATCCACTTCCACATCTGGACTCGGTGAACCCTAGACAGATCCAAAAAAAGTGCCAGACGTATCGCTGCAGACCTCACCCACTCTGGCAATGGACTGTTTTTTACTGCTTCCTTCAGGAAAGTGGTATAGGAACATGAAAACGCACCACCAGCCTGAGGTTGGAGAGACAGCTTCATTCCCCAGAGCTGTGAAATCCAATTCTCTGACTTTTTGCACATTTATTCTGCACACCTGCACACATGGATAGTGTGCATTCACTTGTCTTATAGTGTATCTGTATATTTATGTACAGTATATTTATGTATGTAAAAGGGTGTTCTCTTCTGTGCCAAGAGCTACCGAACAAAAATTCATTATGCACATATTAACAATAAAAGGATTTGTCTTCTTCTTTTTCTTCTTCTTGGGCTTGCAGCCCACAGGATCTGAGCACCTTACTGGTGTTATGGCTCACAAAGTTCTTTGGGGAAAAGAGACTTTTTCTAGTTGAACATACAGCATTAAACAGATTATAAAAGAATCCAAACAATCACAACCTTTTGACATGTAGGGATTTATTAATCACTTTGTGGGTCATGACTTGTAAGTGTAGGATTAACATTTTTCGAACAGCTAATGGAAGTGGTAATAACAATCACATGGCTGTTCAAACAAGTCACCAAAACACAGCTAAACATTTGCTTGCTCACTGGCCACCTGATCATTTTATTGTGACTATAAAAGCTATGTCTGGACAGTGACACATTAAAGAAGCTTAAAAAAATCGATTGTCTCTGTAAAGAAAGAAAATGAGTAAGGCGTGAATGAAAAATGTCTTCAGTGACAAAACAGACCACAAGAGGGCAGCATTGGTCTACGACAGTACATACTACTAACAGTAAACATTAAAACTTTCCAACAATCAGCAATAAAACAAAAATTTAAACTTAAAATGATGGATTTCCTGAAGAAAATTTACTTTATGTTAAAATGCCTTTAAAAACCTGTGCAGTATAGATTTATTTTCAGACATGATCATTGATTGGGCGTATCCACCTATTAATGTCCTTCTGTTTATGCAACTCTGGCTAACACAGAGAGACAGATAACCATGCACGTTAACATTCAGAACTACCACACACACATACACAATACAACACAGAAAAATCCCACCCTAAATACAAATATTTTATGTGCCTCAAATCTAACTGGGGACAGTAGTCCCAAATGAACTGGTGTGTGAGCTGATATAGGTCCCCAATTTCTACATAAATGAACTCACATCAAACCTCCAAACCCACACACAAGTACTACTTGTGTGTGTGCATTGACAGACATGTTCCTTAATTAAAGCAAGATTACATACTGCTTGTGTGTGTGTATTTGTGTGTGTGTTGTCAAGTCTGAACATACACAAAAATTAAAACACACCAAAGTAAAGTGATCTCTCTCCTTTCACCTCAGACAGCACTGCCATAAAGCTCCTTCTCTTTCACTTGACGTGTGCCTTTACGTTACTGCCATCTTGTGACCGCTGTTAACATTGTCACTGAAAGATGTGCTTATTTCAGTCTCATAGGAGACTACAGCTTTGTCAGTCCCTGAGGGTGCGTCCACCTCCTGTTACACCTCCTGTTACAGATGACTAAAGCTGGGCAGGCTGAGAGGCCAGAAACTCTTTTTCTTGTGGTTTGCACATGTGCATTGTGGACAAACCACTGGTCTGACAGGCAAGCTGCCGCTAGCTCAGCTTTTACTGCTCTGAGATCAGTTATGGTGTGCATTAGCAAGCAAACCACCTTCAATGATTTAGCATCATAACAGAGAAGTTCCCTCTTGCTAACCTCGCTTGGTTAACATATATGATGTAAAGAAGATTGAGCATGAAAAAGTTTTTAATAACTTCTTTAGTACATTAACAAGGAAAGCTGTGACGATGTCTCTGAACCTGTCCAGTCTAATAAAAACAGGCAAGTGTACCAGGTGCAGGGTCAGCCAGCACTTTCAGAGTAGCATCTATGAGAATGTCTAAATGTTTAACCATCTCTTTTGCCAACACTCCACGTTCATTTTTCATTCATATTTGAAATCACCCTGTAGATATTGACAGTTAACCACGTCACACATTGCTCAATCCTTTTAATTCTGCTTGTGCTGAATGCTATTTTTTGTGCGAAATAAAGATGTAGATTTTTGTTTCTGTGGTCATGAACCACTAACAGTTTTTCAGAGTTCCTCACTGGACAGCTACTACAAACTCATAATTAATATATTTTATGAATGGAGCTGGACATTAAACACAATATAAAGTATTTAAAATTAGGTCACCCTTAAACATATATAGCAGTAATATTAATCCATTTAACATTGATGAGAAATAATTTTCTTCAGAATAATTATCTCAGTTTTTATACTTTATGCACAATTTTCCACTAATACAGTTTTTTGTTTAATAAGGTGTTTTCATAGTGTTTTATTGCTCCCAATGAAATGGTTTGAAAAATTCCTCCACCGCTTGTCATTTTCAGCCAATAGTATATCATTTTTTTATAATATAGTAGATATTTATCTAACTATAGTAATACTAATAGTAATATTTTACAATTCTTCAGTCATGAAGGAGTGCAGAAGGGTGAAGATGTCAATGTAGAGGGTGGCCAGGCAGGTATGTTTGAATGTCATCCAGTTTATCTTGTTAAATTGGTAAGTAGTGGAGGAAGATGTATGTGTGCGTGTGTCTCCATTATATACTGTACAACATAAACCCAGTTCTCATGAAATAAAACTCCACATAAACAAGTGGTTAGTGAAATGAAGACTTTGAATATTAAAACAGCTCATGGAGAACCTGCTAACTTTGCTCTTGGCTCCGCCTGCTTAACTTGTCTGTCCAGAAACTGTAGGTTGATTGGTGTTGCAGGGCAAAGCAGAGTTCTGGTGATTGGCTTCACTGGTTTTCCAGCAGGATCAGGCTTCACCTCATAGTGCTTTATCAACTTCAAACACACAAAAAAGAAAGAGTACTCGTTAAAAAGAAAAACGTGGAATTGTCTATTGACATTTATTTATGTGAGCAGAAATTATACTCTTTACACTGATTACCAGCTGCTTGCCAATTGACTACTGTGTATTTTGGATGACTCAGGTCAAAGTGACTGATGAGTGGTTTGTATTCATGTGCATGCCCAGGCTGACAAAAGAGTAAACAGCTTTGAATGGGCCGAGAAGTTACTTTAGGTCAATACTGCTCCCTGAATGAAGCTAAAGAACAAGTGATTTCCAGGAAATTTAAAAAACAAATGGCACAATGTTTGGACCCTGTTTGTTTGCATATTTCAGGAATCAAAAGAAAAAACAACTTTGTGCCTTGTCTCACAGAGACTTGCAGTCTTATAGTTATAAAGTTGTATGGATCCTTTAACATAATATGCAGTGGAATAACAACCTAACCTTAGCTTCTAAGTCTTTAAAGTTGTAAGCATCAAGCTACTGTTAATTTATTGTTTTTATAATAACTTGTTCAGCAAGTATTAATTCACAGCACTCCTTCCAAACCTTATTCATTATCTTTTCCAATTTTGCACTTAAAGTTATATTTTAAGAACTTAAAGTGCAAGTTACAGTTTGTCAAAACATGCAGACTGTTTTTGGATTATGTGTATAATCTAGTAGCTTTTATCACTATCCACTCTGCTGCCTGGGCAAGACTTGACACAGTAGCTTTGCATGCTCAACTCAAAGCCAAAGTACACTGCTGTGTTGGCAAAAGTTGCTTCTTTATATGTCCTGCAAGCACAGAGCATCATTAGC
Source organism: Oreochromis niloticus (assembly GCF_001858045.2). Lineage (NCBI taxonomy): Eukaryota > Metazoa > Chordata > Actinopteri > Cichliformes > Cichlidae > Oreochromis > Oreochromis niloticus. Next base: position 26,201,175 of record NC_031987.2, on the reverse strand, counting down.
ATTAGGAACAGATGTTCTTACCCTGGAGAGGAGGAGATACATCTCAAGTTCAGCCACCCGCCGACCTAGACATGCTCGGATCCCAAAACCAAATGGTACTGACCCAAACGGGTGCTGCTTGGATTTATCTTCCCCTCCTCGGAGCCAGCGCTCCGGCAGGAAGGTGTGGGAGTTGGGGAAAATATTCTCATCATAGGACACGGCGTAGTGGCACAGATGGAACAGCGTCTAAGAGAGAAAACCCGTGACGTTTGCTATTGTGCTATGCCTGAACCCCAACAACCCCATCTGATTTCAGATGGCGCTGTATAGACAAGACTGCATTTATTTACTAGTAAGAGGCCAGGTGTGCTTAACATGCATGTTACCTTTTTTGGGAAGAGATGGTTTCCCACCACAATCTCATTTTCAACAGTGACGCGGGCGTTTCCTGGCACAACTGGATACAGGCTGGCGACCACAAAACGCAGCAAGGCATCAACACAGTTTCCATTTGTTCAGTAAATGCAACTCTTTGCTATCTCACCCCTTACAAACATGTAAGTCCATAAACCACATAATTGCTATGATTAAAATAAGATCAACTATTGACCATTAAACCATTATATGGTTATGCTTCTGCTGGAATTATGTATCAGGACCTTCTCCCAACTTTTAGCAAAGGGTTGCATTCATTTTTCAAAATGGTGAAGTATTCTTTCAAGTGGTTTTATTTCTTTAACTTCCATATTTACGAGCAGATAAGTGTTTTATTTCACCTTGGTTATTATCTTATTAATAAAAAGATTCCCCGCCTACCGCAGTGTCTCTCTGATGATGGCCTTCAGGTACGGCATCTGAGCTATGTCATTACTGTTTGGCACCTTGTCCCCAGGGCAAACGCTTATCACTTCCTGGTACAACTGTTCTTGGATCTCTGGCTCCCTCGCCAAATGGTACAGAGACCAGGAGATAGTGTTGGAGGTCTGCAAAACAGAGAAACACAGAGTGTAATGGTCAAAGGAGTTTGCAAAGAAAAGCGTCTGGACTTCTTTAAGTTGCTTGAAGACATTTCACCTCTCATCCGAGAAGCTTCTTCAGTTCTAAGGTCAAATGGCTGAGAGTCCCAGATTTAAACCCAGTGAGAGTATCCCCCCAAAGAGGGACAAAGGACCCCCTGATGATCCTCTAATCACATGAGCCAAGGTGTGAAAGTGGGTGTGGGACCTAATCAGCCAGGGTTTCGGGTGAGCTCATTGTGAAACCTGGCCCCACCTTGTCATGTGAATTCCTGAGGTCAGATGGCCCAGGATGTGAGTGGGCGTTAAGGCGTCTGGGGAGGGAACTCAAAACTGGATTATAGATGGCAGACAGTTGGTGTCGTAAACCACCGCCTCTGTTCAAAGATGGTCGCTCACAGTGGACATAGATGGCTTCTTTCACTCCTCTTTCAAACCATCTGTCCTCTCTGTCCAAAATGTGAACATTGGCATCCTCGAAAGAGTGACCTTTGTCCTTTAGATGCAGATGGACTGCTGAGTCTTGTCCTGTGGAGGTGGCTCTTCTATGTTGTGCCATGCGCTTGTGAAGTGGCTGTTTGGTCTCTCCAATGTAGAGGTCTTCCTCGCTGCACTGTACAGCATACACCACGTTGTTAAGTCTGTGTTTTGGAGTTTTGTCTTTCGGGTGAAACAGTTTTTGTCTGAGTGTGTTGCTGGGTCTGAAGTACACTGGGATGTCGTGCTTGGAGAAAACTCTCCTGAGTTTCTCTGATACACCGGCTACATATCTGAAGAAGCTTCTTGGATGAGAGGTGAAACGTCTTCAAGCAAGTCCAGACGCTTTTCTTAGCAAACTCCTTTGACTATGATGACCTGGATGACTGAGAACCTTCACAGACACACAGAGTGTAATGTTCTGTTGTTAATGTTTCGGCATGTTCCATTACAATCCAGTCTTGTAAGATATCCAAGTTCAGAGCTGGGCTTGGTTTGACTGAATATAAAGTTTTGTGTTTGACTTTCAGGGAGGTTGATCTTTGGGTTGAGAAATATCTTCCAGAAAACTTTCCAGCATTGATTAATGAATGGCAAACCTTTCATGTTTTTACATGATGCTTACTCATCTGCAGCATCTGAGACAAGAACACCTCATTTATATTACTCAAGATTTCAAATCCAGAACAAAGCTATTTCATATTTAAGTGGATGAAATTCTGCTTTGAGTAAATCTGTAGACAAGCATGCGACCAATGATCTTTAAAAATAACTGCTTATACTCTCATGGGCCACTTCTCAAGTTAATCAAATTTAAAATTACTATTCTGGAAAGCCAAAACTCGTACACTCATTGACCACTTCACTAGGTAGACCTTGCTGGTTTTATCCTTCACGACTGGCTTAATTATTTGTAGCACAGATTCAACAACATACCAGGAACATTCCTCAGAGACTTTGGTCCATATTGACATGACAGCATTGCACAGTGTGTGGCAAAACCAGTAGCTACAGAGGAATCAGCCCAGTGAGTAGTCTATAAACTGTATACTGAATTAAGGCATCATTCTGTATAGCAGAGTATATTTAGAGAAAATCAGCCTCCATGTGGAAAAGCACAACTGGTTTTCTAAGTCAACTTCAAATTCTTCTTTTTATATGCATTCTTTGACTTTCAGAAGACTTTTAATATGTGCAAAAATTATCTCTTAACTTGTAGCTGAGAGCTATACTCCAAGGTTGGACTGGTAATCTGCCTGATGGGCCAACACACTTGGGTCAGTATAGTTCTTTTTTTCTTTGTGAGTATAACTATACAGGCTGGCTTGAAGGGCCGCTGTGCACCGTGCATTGTGCACAGTAGCCCATTAGTTCATTTTCATTACTGACAATACAATGCCCAATCAATTCTGGTAACACAGCTGGCCCCTCCCCTACCTTCCCTGTGCACTCATGCACCTTGTAGAACAGAGTTAATGTGAAAGAAGTGTTTAATAAAGAGGAACAAACAAAAGCAAAAAAAAAAAAGGTGGAACTGAAAAGAGGAAAAGAAACTTAAATTAACCAACATGTTAGGAGCTCCACTGTCAGCAATAGTAGAAATAGAAATTAGAAGTAGTATAGAAGAAGTAAAACTGTTTCCCAGTAACTGTGTCTGTATCTAGGGTGAGTGGTGGTGGGTTGTTTTTATATAAAGGAAAACTAACATTTTTTTGGTTCTCATTAAGTGGCTATGGGAAGATGGGAACCTGGAAGCCTAAACGAATAATGGGAGACACTTTGATGCAAACAAATTTATTTTGGGAATTGGGAATGACTGAGCGGTGTAGTTATTACTCACTGTGTCTACTCCTGCCAGGAGGAGTTCAGTGATGCTGCCCAGGATCTCTGTGATATTCATCTGTTCACTGAGCAGGAGGTGTGTGAGATACGCTCCCTCCACGTCTTTGTCCAGGTGGACATTCTCCTGGATCTCCTCAATTTTCTTATTCACCAGTTCTTCAGCTATGAGAGACAACATTCATCTCATCTTATCTCATGTGAAATTTAAAAAAAAAATTGTGAGAAGACATGTTTGCCCACTAGATGGGGAAAGAGAGACACAGTTAGGGATCTTGTTGGCACACTGATTGTGTGAAATGCCACATGTAGGGTGGACTTTGTCTCTTTGTGTGTTTTGTGTGTGCTGACCTTGAAATTAGCTGATAGTGCTACTTGAAAATGTCCATGAACCCTGAACTGAACTAACCTTGGTGATCCACAACCAGTATGGAATAGTGAGTAGGTAATGTTTCCATGAATTAAATCCTACAGATTTCTGAAAACTAGAAAAATAATCTTTTTCCATTTTAAATCATGAATATTTAACAAAATGCCTGAAAATTGTTTGGTTTTTTTGCACTAAAACAGAAAAAATGTTTCAAAGTGGTTTTAAAATCACATAATGGCAGAAAGGGGATAAATATTCAGCACACCACACTTTTATTTACTGGTTAAAAATGAATGTTGCTCACCAACTTTGAAGAGATGATCCCAGGCTGCGACAAACCTTTTCCAGGACTGCAGGTAGGGCCAGAGGAACTGTGGGAAGAGGATGACGACTTGGGAGAGATGGAACATTTCCCCCACGGAGAAGATGAACTTTTGGGTTTTCTCGGGGATCACCTCACTCATGCAGCCCATACGGGTTTCAAAAAGCACTGAGCATATTCCTGTGTTTAAAAACAAAACAATGGTTTGTCAAAAGAGCTCAGTGCAATGCAACTTGACAAAACAACATCAATTTGACAGCACATGCATACAATAGAAAAACCTTCCTGCAAACAGCACAGACCACTGAAATGTGTCCAAGGTCGCTCTCGCTGATCCCTGTTCTGTGACCTTTGGAGCTGCTGATCTTGGCATCTTGTCATTCATTATTTGGCTTCCTTGGAAAAAATTTTGTTTTGTTTGTGGTTTTTCTGTTTGTTTTCTTACACATACTTTTCACCAGCTTTCTATTTTTAAAAAAACCTGATTAACCTGATAGACTGATAAACTTCATTGAGCCTCATTTCCTGGTGCATACGCGCATGTCTGCACATTAATCGTGTGTATGAATATTTCACATACAGATTTGTTCATATTTCATACCTGAATTTTTCTGTACAGTTCCTCTGACCATGCATACGAACAAACGACAGCCTGGCTTACTTAGGAATATAAACACAAGTATTTACAATTAACACTACTACTGCTACTGCTGCTACCACTACTAATTATTATTAATATTATTCTGCTATGAAATTTTGGTCATTATTTACAGTGTTCACAATATTGAAAATGCTCAGAATTGCAATAAAATAAAATAAAAATACATATAAAGAAAACATTTATATATTTAACCTTTTTCCATTTAAGCATATTCCACTGTCCCTTATCTCATCTTATTGTATCTTAAATGTTCTTATCTTTCATTACAAATGACTTCTATCATTGCCGAATGTCACTCATAGTAAAACTTTTTGGCACTATCCCATGAATGCTGGATAATCTGGCTTTTTTTTCCCTCTCAACTGGGGCTGACAGGTCACATGATCCTTGTCCTCCACCTGTTTTCTTCCTTTCTTTCTTGTTGTTTGCCAATCTTTTCATATCAACTGTGTTTCCACATTTTTCTTCTCTCAGGGGAAATGACTGAATGATTGTCACTCCTGTGGAAACACTTTTGAAAGCTGCACCTCTTCTGGCTTCCACCTCATCTCAGTCACCACTTTTTCTGCTTCACCTGGCAGCAAACGTATTTCTTTATATATAGATTAATGGAGGCACCGATAAGATGCAATTCACTAGCTGGCTGGGCAGATCCTCATGTACTAATGAGTGGTGAATGGATTTAAAAGGGAGGCTGGGGCACGAAAACAAGAACAAACAACTTGTAGTGCCAGGGGTGGTCATGTATAGACAGAGAACCAGAAGGGGCATGTATGGAGATGTTGTCCCACTGCTGAAATTCAGATAAATCATCTCCAGATTGTATGGATATTGTGTGCTGGTTCCGAATGATTCTGATTTACTAACATACGCATGGCGATGAAAACAAAATAGACTGATACTCGTATTTTATAAATCCTACAGTAAATTTGCATGCAAAACTCATTTTTTGCACCAATTAAAAATGTTTCCACACTAATATTTATGAATGAGGCCCACTGACCATTAGCCACTTGTCAGTCACTCAGCAAAGCAAACCCTGCTTTATCCTCCTTTCTGACTCTGATGGCAAGCATAATTAAACTCGGCTGTATTCAGTAAAACTGAGTGTGAGTGCTCATTTTTTGGACCTACCACTTTGATTCTTAGTTTGCTGATTGTGTTTTTACCTCTTTTGTTATTATGTATGTTATCCTTAAGTCATCCTGTTTTGGTATGAATACTGTTCAAGAGCTTGTGATGCATCTCTAGTTATTTCCCCGTGTTTATTCTTGGACTCCAGTTGAATTTTTCCACTTCACTAGACCTGACATGGAGCCACGGAGCTCATTGTTTACTGAGGTCACAGACAAGACATCTGAGGGAAAACCACCTTTCACTTTTGTCACCGAGATGCTACTGCGATCTTTTATATGTGGTCAGTTCATGTGACACAAGTTTCACATAGCGTACCTTTAAATGTAATGAGTTGTGAAAGGGAAGAAATCACATTCTGTTTATGAGGCTACGGCCAGCAGCCAGTGTATCTTAGTGCAAAGATCTGCTAGCATAAGATGGATATAACACCACCAACATTCTAAGCAAGAACGTGGCGTTCTGAAAGATGGATTTCCTTTGGATGGTGCTGCTGTCGGATTTCAGATTTATGATTGGGAAGTGGACTGTAACACTTAAAAATAATCTCGGTCAAAGTGACCGTGTTGCATTATATGACCACATTATCATATCTAATCAGCGGTCAAGGCCAAAAGAAAAAGCAGCTGTCGGCTTACTGAATGACACACAGAAAATGAGGTCTGCAGGATTGAAAAAATCAAGGACAAGAACAATTACACAGCATATTCTTCTGTCATGACCTTATATGCATACATATAAAGCCACATCATGCTGCAGTCATATAAACCACAGCTACCAAACGTGTTGTTTTATTCTTATGAAACTTTAAATGAAAAACTACAGAACAACCTGGATCTTCTTCTCGTTTCCAAGCATCTAAATGAGATGGACTGCATGAGTTTCTAAAGCTGATTAATTAACAACATTTCATTTATTTGTTTTGTTTTCTGCTGACCTTCAAAAGCAAATTTGTAGAGCTCTGCAGTCAGGTCATTGACCATGACTCCCTGTCCACTGGTCTCCCTCAGCCAGTTCACTTTGCAGATAAAATCTGACACCACCTCATTGATGGTGTTGGCATAGGAGGAGACGTGCTTGGGTTTCAGCATTCGTGGATTCAAGATGCTACGAATCCGCTGCCATTTGGCCCCCATCCTAAAAACCAATATAAAAACAAGGGAATGAGGCTCCAGAGAGCAAGTCATAGAAAATTACTTTTTTGAAAAATCATTTTATGATAATATCAATCTATAAATATAGATTTGTATATGACTTATTCTTGCTTACATTTAAATGGACTCACTTTACAGGCAAGGCTAGTAAGAGTCTACATATTTCCCTTCTTTATCAACAAATCCCATCCAAAGACCAAAGTCAACAAGGAATTAATGCTAATAACAAGTATCATTGTATCCAAAGTGCTTCAAACTGTTCAAAATAAAATATCCATAGCAAATGGGCAAGTCTCTGGAAACACGAGTGGGTGTTTGAGATCTTTAAACATATCCAAATGCATATGAATGAGTGTACCCTGAGTAGTTCCGGGTTGTCTAACAGTGTCTGAAAGCCTGTTAGTACTGCTCCAGGGTCTTAACTTTCAACACTGATAAGTGCCGCTAAAACAAGTCGGACAAGAATAAATGAGGAGCTGAGAACGTGTCTGTTATTCTGCCAAAGAAAATTGTGGTCCACAGGCCTTTCCTTTTGAAATGTTTTAGATTTTTTTATGAAACTGATGACGTCTATATTGATCTCAGTCTCTAAGACTAAAAAACAAAACAAACTAAAAACTGAGCTGCAGGCCTGGACTGAATCCCTGCATGCTGCCAGTGTTCCCTGTCAGCAACAAGTATGCATCACAAATACTAACCACAAAGTAATTTCATACAGAAGGTATGAACTGAAATGAGATGAGATTGAATTATGTTAAATTATCGTTTCCAATTTGTTAGAACTGTTTCAAGGCAAAATCAAGAGGGCATCTCACAAACATGAGGAGAGAGATGCGTAATCAGCAATCATAACCTCTATGAAGAGGAAGAACAGTAACAGTGACCTCTGTCTTAGGTCACATATTAAAAATTGTCAATCCATACTTTTAAAGGCATTGCAGTCCTATATACACCTATATATACCTACATATTGTATATTGACTGGATTATACATATGGATTTTTTCTTTTTTGTTCATAACATTGCATTCAAAGTCCACGTATTTGCTCCCATGTTAAAGAACCTGAACACCTAGCAAAGTTTGGCATAGGACAAAGTTTTTTCACATAGCAACTGACACAACAACAATCAATTTCAGACATGTTTGTTTGTAGAAAAGGAATGATCTGCAGTTGCTACATCACATGCTGTTGCAGCTTGATCGGACAGATTTCATCTGAAACAAAACAAACAGCATGCTGTCAGCCTGCTCAGAGTTACAGTGCAGTGTGGATTCAGGACACAGATGTGGTGGATCTGTGATGGTTTCACTCACTCAGTCAGGGGTCCATGGGCCTGGTTCCTGAGCTCTCTGTAGTTCCTCCAGTGGGGCATGTCTGTCCGGATTGGGTGTTTACCCTCCTGCCTCAGCACCTGCTCTATCATGTCAGCACTGGCCACATTCACCACGACCAAAGGGCCGTATTTGGACTTCCACAGGGGGCCGTATATCTTGCTGTGCTCGATCTTTGAGCAAATAATGGGAGTTAATAGGTTAGTTGCATGTTCAGTGTTATCAGGAGGTAAAATGATGTTTAAGAAGACCAACAGTTTCCTGCTGGACTTAGAAAATATCATCACATATCAGTGCTTACTTATCTTTGCTTAGACATCCTCATTATAGAAAAAATCTCTCTTACTTATCCTCCATCGTGGAAAACTTTCTCCTAAGTCTCCTAAGACTGTGACTGTCTCTCAAAGGAAAACTAATGTAGTTTTTTTTAATTCATTTATTTGTATTACAGGATTTGTTACATTTATTAAGCGCTTATTAAACCAAAATTCAATTCTAAACCCCAAACTGTGCGTGAATAGATACCACAGAGGGGTCATCTGGATGCACTGATCGCTCTAGCAGCTCCAGGGGAAGGTGCACTGTAGTTCAAACTCAGGGGGCGGACTGAACCCTTAGTCCAGAAGAAAAACGCTGTTTTCACCGTCTTTTCTAACTTACTTGCATTTGTTGCGTCGTTTGGAAATATCCCTTTATAAAAAGCCAGTACAAGGTAGTCATGAAACTCGGTCCGCCTAAATCATCCATAGTTTTCATTTTGTTGACACCCATGACGGTGCTGGTGGAGGCTGCCTCGCGGCGGAGGGTGTCCCCATAGTTGGCAGGGTTTAGTCCCGCTGTGACTCTCTGGATCCCTTTAAGCTGCTGACACTTCACACGCAGTCCGACGCTCATCAGAGATCTCCCGAGCATTTTAACCATGCAGTGCGTCTTATCTGTCCCTTCTTTGTGCCGTGACAGGAGGCTAAACAAGTGAATCAGCCCCGGTGCCTGTGCCTGTATATGTCTATGTGTGTGTGTGAGAGAGAGAGAGCGAGCGAGAGCGGTCAAATAATGCCTCTTTGTTTGTGAAACAGCAAAGAGTCTGTGTACCAGCCTCCCAACAACTGTGGACTTTGATATTATCATAAACGTCAGCAAGTGAACCTACAGGATGCTGTTTGTAACCAGCGCAAACGCAGAGGAACAAATATTATTCATATACATATAAAGCTGTGGTGAAGATAAATTAGTCAAACACATTCATAATCCACAACCTCAGTACAAATAAGGTTAATGTGGAGTTGAGCCTAAGCCCCGGTTTTCCGTTTTCCTTTAAAGGATGTTGGGGGTGGAAACACGTCTGCTTCCTTACTCTTCCTTACCCGTAGCTACATAAAACACACTTCCTATATTTATTTGTGGAAAATTACCGTCAAACACTGTTGCGTTTACGCCCGTTTCGTAGTCGTGAATGCAATTTGAATAAAATTTCATTATAGCCTGAAGCTACCGGAGGATAGCAGCTGGAGGTACGGCCTTGCGGGGATTGGTGGATCCGGTGAGGGTGGGTCGGATCAGACGGCAGAGTTTTGCCCAGCCAGACGTACCAGCTTTTGTTGTTGTTGTTGTTGTCGTCTGTTAGCTACAGTGTTACCTGAGACACCTGAGGAAGACAGATAACCGCCCTCTTCCTCCTGCTTTTAATTATCACTACGTTTTCTTCGTATTTCCGAGGCACCTGCCTTTTCTGGAAACCACTGTAAGTCAACTCTACGCGTTTTCAAATGGCCTTTATAAATTGAAAGGATTTGACTTGGCATAAATGTGTCAGCCGTTTTCTTACTTTGAAAATATTGCAACAGGAAAACATAAATGAATTCTTAATTTCCTATTCGTATTACTACTACTACTACTAATAATAATAATAATATTAAATATTATTATAATAACAATAATGAGTTCGGAGTTATTAATAACGATAGTAATTGGTGACCTAATGTTATTCAGGTTCATGCCTATGTCTTTATTGTCGCATTATTTGGGGTGCATATAGCTTTCTGTATAAAACCAAAAATGAGCACAGTGCTAAAAATGTGTAAACAAAAAACAAAAAACCCACCAACAACAACAAAAAATCAACAAACAGTTACAAAATGACTTAGCATATTGAAGCAAGACTGCCTAGCAAAGGCGAGGATGATTGATTTCTGTTTTTCAAACTTTAAAGCTGCAGCAGTTTGCAAAAGTTTAGAGAATGTTGTTCTTACCCAAAGTGCGCTGAGTGTATCTAAACCTCACAAATCCCATTGAAGTTTATTAACTACTTTTATTGTTTAGGGATGTTTGAGTTCTACTTGGTAACAAAGTGATAATGTTTAACCCAGTGCCTCCACTCATGAGTGGAAGTTTAGAGAAGCCTAGTCTTTGTTTTTCAATTTATATTTATTTTAACTTAAAAGCTTTGCAATTATTACAAAAAGTGTGACAAAACATTTTCAAACTTTACATTTTAATCATATTTTGAAACTATTTAAACAAAATACACACACACACACAAGAAAAATGAAACAAAAGATAAAGCAAAATTAAAACAATGCAGACACATCGATAAAACAACAAAAAAGCAATTACCACATGTCAGGTAACATAGCTGGAAATCTCAGTTAATATTGCACCTATATACTAGAGCTGCAAGATGTTCAAAAATACATCATATCTGTTTTTTGGCCTTTGTTCACTCTTCATTTCTGAGGTCCATCTGCTATAAATAGACTTCTATTAACTTTGCTTGGTGTTTGCTTACAGATCCACTGACCTTTGTCACATTTCCCAGTACACTCAGTTCAGGATCTAAAGGAACAGTGATTCCCATGATATGAGTTAATATATCTCAGAGGTCATACCAGAACAGGGGCACCTTTGTACAAAGCCAGGTAAAATATCTCTATCACTCTTAAAAGGTATGTCTGAGACGTCAGGATTGGGTAGATGTCATTTCTGTGGTGTGACATCTACAAAGAAGAAAGCTTTAATGAACAAGTCTGAATATGGAATTAAAATTGGTATTGAATAACTATTCATGGAATAAATCTGATAAGAGATATTCCATTGATGCTATGTTTAAATCTAACTTCCACCTCACTCTAGATTTATGCAAACCTGGTTTTGGGGTCCGACTCTGTAAACGGGAATGTGCTTTAGAAATGGACTTTTCTCCCATTCCGTGCTGAACGAGTCTCTCTATTTCATGGCCTATATTTGCTCTGAGAAAAACTGCAACTGCAAATAACATAAAACTGTATTATTGAAGAGATTTTATTTCCTCTCCAGCTGTTCAAGGACATGAAATGTCCATCTTCACAATAGTCTTATTTATCTAATCTTTTACCTTTCATCAGTACTCACTGTCAACTTTCTGACTTTCAATGCCAAGAGGCGTTTATGCCAAAGGCAACTAGGCGTGCTCCACAGTGCTATTGCCACATGAACCCTTCGACATTCAAAGTTCATCCTATTCACAGAATGTATGGGAGGATCCTTGTATGTAGGTGGTACGTTAACACCTTCAAAGTGCTATTTGTGCATGTAGTCCCAGAGGCTCAAAAAGACGTGCTTCCTAAATCATCCTGATTTTGCTTTAAAGAAAGTTAACATTGGTGCAGAAGTTGAAGAATTGTGCAGCTACTTTAATCAAATTAGCTACGTTGGTGAACATATTTAGCTCTGTTTTGAGATCTGCAGCTCCTGAAGGCCCAAATACAAAGTTTTAACTACAAGTCTCGTCAAAAAGTGCACTGACACATGCACAATAATTGGAATTTAGGCCTTCAGCAATCTGCTTTCCCCTTTCCCTCATCGTCCAGTTATATTCCATCACAGCGTGTAATTACCTTTAACTCTATTCTCTCTCGTAGTTTCTGCTTTTTGTCTCTGTCCTGTCTTTCCCTATATAGTTATGCAGGTATCTCTGGCTCTGCAGCTGCACGTTTCTTATTTGCAATTAATGGTCCAACTGACGGAACGAGTGTTTATTTTTCTGTTGCAATCTTTACTCTCCCCACGCTTTCCTTACTCCATGGCTGAGGCAGATCGTCTCTGATAAAAGTGAATTTTTCCTCCTATGTGCATGTAAAGAAACTATTTTTTCCTTCTTTCTACAGCAAGGGTTTGACTTTACAGAACAAAGTGCCTGCAGGATGATTTATATTTAAACATTTTTTTTAATAAACAACGGCAAAACGTGTGGTGTAGAACTATTGAACTAACTACAAGGAACTATTTTGGGATAGTTGTCAGCAATCAAGAATAAATATTTTTAGAAGTGAAAATATTATTTTTAAAAAAATCAGATCTGCTTAAATAGGATGCTGCCGTTTCTATTTTCTACTTGTTTGCAATAATTCAATAAATTCTAGAAGTCGTGGTTTTGTGCCTTTCAACTTTAATCTATCGCTCAGTCTGTCAACAGAGAAATTACCCGTGATCTTAGTCTTTTATGTAGAAGATATGTCTGCTCTCTGCCATAACAGAGTTGTGAAAAGAAAACTATACGTGTTTTTACACGTACCCTTTCTACGGGCCACAGAAAGGAATTCACTGTGAAATTCTTTCCACATGCTGGAGTTTTCTTACATCACACTGAAATGAAAACCTAGAATTTACTGCGACAGACAACCCTCGCCGTGTTCGTAATGGCTGATTGGAGAAAATAGTCATCTACGCCTTTAGAGAGGCGGCACATTGCTCTCTGGTAATACTCTACTATCCAATGTAAATACCTATCCTATCATACAAGTAATACACCGAACAGTGTAACAGATAGCTTTCTACAAGTTAGTATGTCAGTAAAATAATAACTCACACATCACTTTATTAGGCACACTTGTTCAACTCGTTGACAACTTAAATCTTTAATCAGCCAATCATATGGCAGCAATTCAATGCAAAAGGTCGCCTGGTCTGATCAGCAACACTTAAATGTCAGCGTCAAAATTTGGAGTAAACGCCAAAGCACAAAGAGCTACAGACGCTGAAGTCATATGAATGAAAATTGACGCAAAAGCACAGGAAAGCATTAAAATCTTTATTTTTGTATAAGGAAATTGCTCTCAAACAATTCTGTGGGGTCACCTCTCTCGCTCCTTTAGGCTAAACATGTAACTGAATTTCTCTATATTTCTCTCTCATTCCATCTATCAGTCAGTAGGGATGCCAAAGAAATTCTGGACCATAAACAGCAGCTTGTTGCCTGTTGCGACAGCTCAGCAGTGATGAGGGGGCCTCGCAAGAAAATCAATAGGAAGCCCCATGTTATAAAAAAGGCTGAAGGAAACAACACAAGGCACATGAAGTTCTTTAAGACTCACACTCACTATTTACTCGTACTTCCAGTTGCTTGGTTGGTAAAATATATATAAAAGATAAGCAATTAATCATTGGTCGAGTATATTTAGAGATATAAAGATTCAAGTATTGCAGGTTTAAAGCTACAAAGCATGACTCTGAGTCAGCCAACTACATAGTGGACTACTTTGCCTGAAATAATACCCAGCTGTATACTAAATCATCATGATACACAAGGTTTTGGAGACATCCTACTACTTCAGGCTGCAATAACCAATATTTATTTTAACAATGAATACATGACTAGTGCAATGCAAGGTGGTCTGAGCTACAGATAATCATCACCTACCTTTTCAGTTCTGCTCCGTGGAGCATTTTAGCATCTTTCAGCCCATGGTTTTGATATTGTGGCCTATTTCTCAGGAGTTAAATAAGAAGCAAAGCGTGGAGTTATATTCATTAGACTTGCATTCTTTGTGTGATGGCCAAAACAATAAAGTTATTAATGTAACTTTAAATTAAAAAAAAAAAAAAAGTTTAAGTAAACCAAAGTAAAAGGTTTACTTAAACTGAAGCAGCGTGGCTTTCATTTCTGTTAACACAGATATGTCTCTAATAAAACAAACCTAAGCAGCTGAGACTGACCTGAAGCCATCAACTTATATCTTATCTAAGCACAACTAAAGTTTTTTAATGTTTCTAAGCTGAATTGAGGAAGCCAAGTTATTGTTTAAGACGATTACATGAAGACCACTGTCATCCTGCCACTCACATTTTCCTGGTCGGTTTAACTACACAGAGGCATCCAGTGAGATCCATCACAGAGTGCACATCATATGTTACAGCTTCTCTCACATTAATGACATCACAGCGCTCTGAACTAAGGCATCTTTAACATACAGAGTCTTCACACACAAATATAAAGCAACACATGTGACATAAAAACTGATTTCTGGCAGAGAAGCAGCACATTACATTTGATATGTAGAGAAGACTGTTCCATATTCATGGAAGCAGGACACTGACAGGTCTGTGACTGGCTCCTTCACTCCTCACTGTAAATGCTCCTGAGATCTGCAAATGGGCAGACGTGTCCTGCTGTTCAGTCGTCACTTTCACTGCCTGATTCACTCAGCTGAAGGTCATTTTCTGCAGCAGACGGACAGACAGCAAGTTAAGATTATATACATGTGTCTTTAAAGCTCAGTTTACTCTTTGCACAGGGTCTCTGCATCACTTTTGTATGGTACAGTTTGTTTTGTTTCACCTCTCCATTTTATTATGCAATTCAACAGTGGTTTATAACTTTGGAGTTTAAAGAAATCATACAATTAAACACTTAAAAAAATATGAATAATAACACTAATAGAAATGAATAAACAAACAGATAAAAGAAACACACGAACAAGAGAAACCTATGGAGAATTTACAGAGCTTATCTTGGAAAAGCAAAATGTGTTTGACACATCCTATCCTGCCAGACAAGACAGGTGTAAAGAAGAAAAAAAAAAAAAAAAAAAAGGACAAAACAACACTGAATAGAGTGCGTGAAGCAGCTACTAATGTGAGTAATGAATACAGTTGATGGTGGAAATACGCTGCAGGGTTATTTAGTTAGCCAGACGCTTTAATAACCGTCAACTACAAAGCTACGTGCTAGTGAACTGACTGACATGTGGATGGAGCTTAAGACTTCCTACTGCTTTCATACTGGGTGACAATAACGAGAACTGCCACTAAAGAGAGAACCTGCCCTTACATGTTATAATGGAAAACTAATCTTTCAGCACTGTGGAGCGTATCATTCATGCGTTCATATTTATGGTGACAACTTTAACTTAGGAGCAACGAAGTGGTATCAACTTTCATGTAAAGATGATGTCCTTCTTACTCAGATGAAGCTGAGGGGGTTACTCACTGAGCGTGTTCATGAGTCCTCCTCCACTCTCGTGGTGGTGGCTGTTGGAGTCGGTGCTGGTGATGATAGGCATGCTGTGGTTGACTGAGGGTGCCGCGGACGTACGTTCATCTTCTGAATCGCTGCTGCTGGAGCTGTCGTCGCTGCTGGAGGACGATGAGCTGTTAGAGTCTGAGGAGCTGTCACTGCTGCTCATCTGCTCCATGACTCGAGCCTCGGCCATCAGTTCTGGGGGGAAAAAAAAAGACGTGGGTGTTAAAATGATCTTGGTTCCCTTTCCAATTTTAAGGCAGGAACATCACCTGTGTGTCCCATGTGTAAAATAAATACAGGCAGTCTTTTATACTACCTTTTGTCCAGCCCCAGAAATGCAGAAATATCCAAATAAAACATATCAGAAAATCATTTCATGTTCTAATGTCCTCTGCCAGGGAAAGCATGCTACTTTAGTGTATCTCCATAAAACTCTGACAAGCTACAGGTTTATTTTGGATCACATCCAACATGACTTCATAACTAGAGTATGTTTTTGTGAATATGTCTGCTATTTCTAGGATCGGAATCGAGAACTGGTTCTTCTAGAGAATCGGTTCCCAGTAGACCAAGTGCTTGAAATCCTAAGTCTCTTATCGGCTCTTGCACTCTCGCCACAATCAGCTGATTTCAGTTTGTGTGTTGGAGGAGGAAATAATGGCGCAGTCTGCAGCGTGGATATGGACATGAGTGATGTTAAAGCTGAGTGAATGCTCACCCACACTTTTAAGAAAAGTGTTCTGTGTAATATGTGTAATGTCTTTAAAATATGCTAGTTAGAGAGGGTGGTGACAATGAGCCAATGAGAATCGATAAGGAATCAATAAGTGATATTAATAATGGAATCGGAATCGTTAAATTCTTATCAATTCCCATCCCTAGACATTTCTGCATAAGACTTCAAGATATGATGACTAATTTGTCTAGGGGAAAAGATGAGTCTTCTTCTGCTGAACCCAATAAAGACTATGTTACCTCTCTCGATGTCATCCATTGGGGATGCTGGGGAAGTCTTCTCTTTCGGTGGAGAACTTTTAGTGCTGGCTGGGGTTTTGTTACTGCTGCTGTTATTACTCCTCATCTGCTGGCCCAGACGATTGGTCTGCTGCTCCAGTCGAGAATGAATCTTACTGCTACCCTCAGCCCTGAAAATCCACAAGAACGGGCAAACACGGACACGCAGGAGCTTTTAATACTTTGACAGGACTGTAAAACGAGCTGTTTCTTTCAGCTCTCTGTAGTTACATTACCACGTTTTTTTTTCTTTTTAAAAAAATGTTGATAAACCTTTCATTCTTTCAAATTTCTCTTTTTTGGGGGGGGGTTATATCGAATCAAATAGTGACAGTGGCACCTGCTGCCACACAAATTTGCAAGTGTAAATAAAATACCAATTTAGATTAGTATGCTGCTTCTTTTTAACCCCACCTCGTCTTTTTCACAGCTATGTTGCTGTTGAGCTTCTCCAGTCTGTACTCTCCTGTGTCATGGTTTACAATGAGGATGCACTCTTTCATATAAGGCCTCTTGGATCCCTTGAAGACCGTTACAGGAGCACTGGAACCCTAAAAAGCAAAATAAATGTAAGTAAGTATGTATGTAAGCTAGCCGTCACAGTACTATTATGCTAATTTTTCAGAAAATATTTTAACAATTTCTCAAAAGATCTGTCAAAAATTTAAACCACAAAGCTGAAAATTTTGTTGCTCCCCTCTCTCTCTCTTTCTCTAACACACACACAGAAAGTTGAGATCAGCAACAGTTGAGATCTATTGCGGATTGCAAACACTCATCCAAGTTAAAAACATGAGCTCAGTGTCCTAAGCTCTAAAAGAGCTCTTGAAACAAGACTGCACCATAATCCACCTCTGAAATCCACATTTATGTCTTCCAGTGTAAAGCTCTAGAGCACCAGACACTAACCTCTAAATTAGGCAACGTAATAGTGACTTGCTCTCCTTTGCCCACTTCGAGCTCCCCTTCACATGACGTATCAATGGATGCTGGTTTGAAGTCATCTGTGGCAATTTAAAAAAAACAACAACAATTTTAAAAAAAACGCAAACGAAAATCAAGAATTTGTAAAATAACACATACATAAACAAGGTATATGTACATCATATATAACAATGTGTACCATGTTCTAATAATGACAGTGACATTGCTGAATTTGTAAACGTAAACCACGGATGTATTTGACAGTACTGCAGTGGGGTACCGGCACCAGCAGGTGGTAGTGTTGTACAGACTTAAGCTGAGCTAACATTAGCTAACATATTGACAACTCAGAGCTTAAAGTCTATGTATATCTCAGAGTAAACTTACTTAGAAACTTAAAGAAATATAGTTTTACAAGCATGTCTCACCAGTAAGTCGACAGCTACGAACTGACGAAGCTGCTAAACTGGCTACACATCAAACAGCTGTTTTCGGATCTTCAGCTAATGAGCTAACTAGCATGCTACGGTTAGCGATCACAAAACCAAACGAGTGAAACCACCACTTACATCGCACTGTGTGATAGGCACTTTTAGGGTGTTTCTCAAACGTTTCTCCCAATTTCAGCACATGTTCTTGATTGTCAAAGTTGGAGTAAGCCGTTCCATTCATTCTGTGAGTTTCATGAGCTGTAAACTTTGAGTTTCCGCTGCTCTTTTTTATCCGATAACCATCTAAAGCAACAGAACTTCGGCCAGCTCATTGGCACTTTAAGTCCCGCCCCTTGATAAGTACTGTTCGTTATGATTCGTCAAGCGAAGTGTTTCATTTTCTGATTGGTTCAGGGTGTGCCAATCAAGATTTTGACGACAGAGCAGAATCAGTGAAAGAACCGTCACTCAGCGCTGAGCAATGACTGTAGAAATCTGAGTGTTTCCAAATCTCTGTTGTTTAATTATAATTCGATCGCAAATTTGTTGTTATTTGTTTTTAAAAGAAAAAAATATATATCTTGTCCCAGGCTAGACAGACTGTGAACGAGTATGCTAAATAATTGATGGTAATTATTTCAAATGTATTGCTGTGGTGCTGTAATAGTGAAAAATATTGCAGGGTTTACTCTGAGGTTGCTTAAAATGCAGTCCACATGTAAAACAAAACACGAATTCATACTGCTTATTTTCAATATGTTAACTTTATAAGTTTTGATGTTGTTTTTAACCTGTTTTTCTGTTTAACAAAGTAAATATTTGCATTTCAGCACTTACCCAGTAGCTTGTATGCTAAATTAGCAGCATCACTGGCGCTATTAGCTGAATAGCTGAAACAATGTGTCAGAAAGCCCTGGCAATTGGGGATTAATGAACTGTTGCCGTAACACTTACTGATTGCAGTTTCAAGCTCCACAGGCTTCAGGGGGTCTGAGCTCTGTGAACCTTGTGGCAGTGAAAATCTCCTTTTCTGTTCTCTAAACTGTTAATGACTCCTAAGCCTCCTAATTCCTGCCATGCCTGCATTTTTACAAAGGCCATATGCTCTGCTGCCTTCAAACATTAAAGGATCAGCATCTAAGTCAATTGGAATGATTACACCAATGCATTTTCACCAACTGGTCACAGCATGGTTTTTCTTATCCACTTTGGACAACATATATATGTGCAAGCTGGTGGTTGAGTGGTGGGGAGTGGAATAAGAGATGACAACAGAGAGGAAATTGAAACAGAAGTGGGACTAAATAGTTATCTCTTCAGCGTGGTATTAGAGTTAGAGTATAAAAATTGTAAAATAGTTAATAAAAACATTATCATGTTATTTTAGGCAATCTTTTTCAGTCTTATTTATACTTGAAAATTAACCACAAACGGATTGCAGAAGTAAAGCAGTTCAGTTACTTTGTATCTGTATCCCATGTGAAAAAGATACCAGCATGAGTCTGTCTCCATGGATGGAGGTAAACAGCAGCTGTCCTCTGGTGATATCAGTTACTGTGGGGGTTGCCCCTGGACTCTGCGAGGTAAGGTTTACTGTTTCCAAGCAACAATCCGCAAGTTCACAATACAGCGGCTGAGCCACAATAGAGAGTTGCTGCAGGTTGTAAGCCACTGGCAGTGGTGAAAGAGATGACAGCAACACTCTGCAAGGGAGTGGGGGTGGGATGCAAGCTCAACCAAAGCTATGTACTGTGGGTACAGGCTCGTTGGGTGCATACAATTAAATCTTCAACCTCATAACAGTGCAAAAATAATAAATTAGCAAAGGTTTTATTATTGTGTCAGCTAAACAAACCTGACTCGGTTACAAGACACCGCAACTTGATGTAAGCCAAATCCAGTAGGCTGTGGATACATCTGCAAACGGCACAGATAAATCTATCTAAGTAACTTTAGCAATCACATTTTCAGACTTTCACGTCATCAATTAAGTTCACATTTAATACATTATTAAATCTGATTATATAATCCACCTTTTGGGAAACTCCTGAAACACGTGAAAAACTAAGCACAATTAAGAATTCAGGTTTTTTAATGACTGGGAGTGATTATTCTGCAGTAAAGGAAATGGGACAACCATTCCACTTTTCCCATAGTGCACAGCTCACACAATCGTTTCTGAAACTGCAAAGGCAGCAATACAACCTAAATGATCACAGCTACAGCATAAATACAGCGATGTTAACCTTCATTCTGTATCCTTCGGGTAAAATGCACCTTTGATCACAGCTACAGACTTATCATATACTCCATTTGTTTTTATGCTGACGTATAGTTTGAGACACACATCTTATTATCTGTGAACTACTGCAGTGTGACGGCTTTCTTTGGCTCTCGCTTTCTCTTGTTTGTGTTATACATATTGCGAGGAAGCGCTTTTTGCAGCATCTTTCTTGATAATGTGATTTTGATCTCAATAAAAGCTTTGACTGGGTAAAAAAAAAAGTGAAATAATAACAGTATGCGCTGTAAGAATTGCAAATTAGATATACAGTCATGGAAAAGAAAGTTTTCACAGGATTCTATGAAAAACAAAGATTAAACCCCATTAATCACCAGCTTGCAGAACCACCTTTAGCACCAATAACTTGAAGTAATTCCTGAAGTGAGACTCTTACATTGTTGCGGGGGAATTTTGATTCACTCCTCTTTACAAAATTGCTTCAGTTTATTGAGATTTGAGGCCATTTGTTTATACACGGCTCTCTTAAGGCCCTACAACAACATTTTAGATGAGTTGAGGTCTGGACATCTTGATTCTTTTCTTTTTCAGTCATTCTGTTGTAGATTTGCTGTTGTGCTTGGGATCGATGTCCAGATGGACTCACATTTTGCTATACAGAGGAGTTCATGACTAAATCTGTGATTACAAGGTGTCCAGGTCCTGTGCCTGCAAAACAAGCCCAAACCATGACATTTCCACCACCATGCATGACAGTTGCTATGAGGTGTTTATGCTGATAACAAACAAATCTCCACTTTGGTTTTGTCTGTCCTTTGTTCCAATAATCTTGTGGTTTATTCTGATGCAACTTTGCTAACCTAAGCTGTGCTGTCATGTTTAATTATATTTTCTGGCTTTGCTTCCTCATTGGCAACGCCCCAAACAAGCCATTACATGTTTATTTTTTTTTTCTAACTGTACTGTCATGAACTTGAATATTTATCATACTAAATGTTGTGTTGTTGGTGTTTTTGTTGTGTGTTTTTTTTGCACTTTCTCTGATGTATGACCTTGGGGTAAATTTGCTGTAATGTCCACTCTTGGGGCAAGGTTAGGGTTGTGTTTACACACATCTGAGGACTCCAGACTAGCCAACTGATGAAACTTGTGTTTTTATAAAGTTTTTTAATTAGCAGAATTTAATTAGCAGCAAGTGATATGAAAACTTAACACATTTTCATGTCAAAATGTTCTTTTTCATATAACTATATAAATACATGCAAGTGTATAAGAGGAGACACAACTGGGGGGGTATCAGTCTCAGATCTGATCATGTTTTTTGTATGGTTTTATACTCCACTGGTTTCATGACTAATGTGACAGAACATTTTATGTAGTATGATGTGTAGATGTTTTGGTTTTTTTTGTTCCAATTTTTTGTTCATTCACTGTTAGAAGTAGCAGTGCCAGCATGTAGCAGACACACATCTCACTCAGACCTGACTGGCAGCATAGCATAATCTGCTCACCCTCTGCGTTTGGAGTTTTGAGGGGGGCTGGGGAGGGGGGTCAGTGTGGCAGTTTTTTCATCTGGGCCAATCACGGGCAGAGTGGGAGCTTGTCCAGTGCTACTTTCACTTGCAGTCGTAAATATCAATTTCACAGAACATCCCACCAACAACACGACTAAAAATGTGCTGTTGATGAATACCAGCTGGCTCTAAACCCAATTTCACCCGTCACTGTAACACATCGCATATTACTGAGATGCATTAGATATTTTATGATCTTTATTTTTGACTTATCAGCTGCAAACTCCATATATTTTTAACATTTACCAGGTTTGCAAATATAAAAAACGTATTGGCTCTTTAAAGTTTAGAAATAAAAAACAGATTGAAAATAATTAACTTTTAATGACAAAACAGTGACATTATTATTATTATTATTAGTATTATTATCATTATTATTATTATTGTTATAAACAAGAAGTGCCTCGTTTGTTACCCCGTTTGCATTACTACTACGTAATCATAAAGTTGTAAGGTGAAGGTGGCGTTTTTACGAGCAGCACCTGAAGGCAACACAGTTCCCAAGGAGAAAGCCGCAAAAGCAAGAGGTCGCGTATCCGGGATCCTTCGATAGAAATCCATCAAAAGAGCACGAGGGAGGGACAGAGTGAACGAACGGCCGTGTGGCGCGCGGTTTTACGTTAGTGTCGTTATCGATCCACCTGCAGGGACCCCGGTCTGTGTGCAACCGGCATCAGATTCTTAATTGTGAGGAGCTGCGAGGATTGAACCTGCTCTGTGAATCTGAGCCCACGTATAAAACGAGACGTCTTCTTCTGATGCGATGGAGGGGGAAGCGTCCTGGGAGTAACTTTGAGTAAGTAAAAAGATTAGGATGTATTTTGTCGTTTGAATTAGAAGAGCGGTAACAGCTGATTGATGCTGGCAGCTGCATCACCAGGCAGTCAGGTTCAGAGTCACTGGAGCGATCCCTGCAGTGATTTGTGAGTGCTTTTGGTCCTCAGCTGGTATGACTGACCTGCACATAGCTGCTTGAAGCTTTCTTTCCCCGTCGCTATATTAATTATACATCTAGTATTCTTTGTAAGCAACCCAGGATAGGGTACTTTGTGTTAGGCGGCATTTTTTCCACACAGGGTTAAATTTTTAATTTCGTGACTGTTCATATTACCATAGTTCTACTTTATATCTTTACTTCTTTTGCTCGTTGAGTGATTAATTAATAATTTATTACTAACAAAACTGCAAATCACAACTTCAGAGTTCTTTAATTCTCAAATAAACCATCCACTAATTTTGAAAATTGGTCATAGAAGATAATATACACATACATTTAAATTAAATTCAGTTTTTCTTATATAGGATCAAATCACAACAACGGTTGCCTCAGGGTGCTTTATACTGTAAAGTAAGAACCCTACAATAGTACAGAGAAAACCCCAACAATCAGACGACCTACAGATGACCCGGCAACAGTGGGAAGGAAAAACTCCCTTTTAACAGGAAGGACTCAGGGAGGGGCTGTCATCTGACAAAGACACACTGTGGAAGAGAGCCAGTGCGGATATTCCTGTATCTATTATTTAATTAAATGTCTTTTGAAGCTTGGGAATGAAGTTTCAGCTTCAAGTAAAGTGTACATAAAAAATGGAAATTAGAACATTTCAGCAGCTTTATAATATTGATAGCTTCAGCAAAGCCAAGATATGAAATTTGGTCATATATAAGTCATATATAAGTTCTTACATTCCAAGAACACAATAACTAGAAAATATTTTGTATTTTAGCCTTTATGAATAAACGAAAAATAATTTCATTTTACAAATTGCACTTTTTGTAAAAATGAGCAGTTTTTGTGGCAAACTGGGACAATCTCAGGTGAGGAGAATTAGAGCGATGAATATGTTTTATAGCCAAGATGGGAGAGTGTAGAACAACGCAGCTACACAACAGTGATTGTGTTTGTCTTCATTATCTGCTTTCTCTCTGTGATGCCATTTAGTAAATGAAATAGGAAAGCAGTGCAGTAATATCTTATTTCCCTTGTGGAATCTGCGGAGTCTCGCAGTTTTACCCTCGGGGCTCCTTTAGTACAGCATTTTTTGGGATGACTGGGTCTCAGCAGTCATCCAAGCCATGACTGGAAATACCTCTAGGATTGATGGGAATACTGGCTAAAATCCAGACTGCAATCAGATAATGTTAATGAAACTGTTATACTCTTGCAGCAGTTTTCTTTGTTTTCTAGGAATAGAAAATACTGTATGAAAGACCTCAGGCTTGCGGTGCATACATATTTTATGAATGTGGACTTAGTAGGAGGTGTTTTTTGTTTTTTTTCCACCAATATAAGAGCCACATGACTCTACCTGAGTTGTTACTGGTGCTCTCTCAAAGGCATTTCCCACTGGACATGAGTTACTGCACCCTGAAGCCTTTTAGTGCAGTGCTTGCACAGCTTTGGGTATGTTTTTAGGCAGAAAGGATTTACTCATTAAGAGAAATCAAATTCTTGGCAAATTGATTTCTTTTGCCAGTAAACCCTCGCTATTGCTGTCTCTTCCATTTTCGTTCCCATTTTCTGTGAAGGAATTGAACTGAAGCCTTTTGTTGAGACTCTGCCGCCTTAAACGAACCTATCAAGCAGTTTCACTCTGTAAATCATCGGGTAGGGAGATTACATTTAATTGTAGATGTTTCAGAACCGGCTTTGCATTGGGGAATTTGAACTTGTGAACTAAAATTCGAAGGTTCTGGCTACAGCTCCTAATCTTTCATTCGTAAAAGACTTTATGCCCGTCTGATGTTGGCAACAGATGTTAAGTGAATTTAAGATAAACTTGCTCTGAGGGTGTTTATTGCTTGATAGGCTAACGCTCAGCTCTGTGAGAGGTCTCACACTGGAGAGTCTCAAAGATTTTCCTCCTCAGAGTCTGGCTTTATTGCTCCCTATCTGATCTCTGCATGGACTCAGTCGGTGCAGTGATGTGATGAAAGGCCAAGCGGTGGACCTGCAGACTCTCACAGCTTCATGCAAGCTACACACACACACACACAGATATGCACAGCCAGCTAAACAAAGTCAATTATATTAGGTGAGTCTGTCAGGCTAAGCTGGGAGAAATGCGTGGAAGGTATACTAAAGGGCCCAGGCTTCTAATACTAATGCGCACACTTGTGACAGGCATTATAAAATACTGGCTTTGTTTTGGAGAAAGATCAGCCTGACTGGACAGAGTTTAATTACCTTCCATTTACTCATTGCTTCAGATCAGGCACTTTTTTAGTCCATTGACTTCCAATTACTTTGTTCCTTAGTGATGATCATTAGTGTGGTCATTAAAGGATTAGGTTCTATGATACGAGCCTTTTCTGTTTTTTGCACAGTATACAAATAATGACCAGGAAATTAAAACAGTGTCACTGCAGTGTTAGCTTGCATATGATTACTGTTTACGATTAGCTTACAATCTTTGTAGTAATGAAGATTTTTGCCATCCAGTATGTTTTTTCCATAACAAGGAGAGCGCTTGTGAGTAGAGTTTAGTTTGGAAAAAAAAGATGTTAACATGTCAGATTTTAGAAAAAATTATAGTCGCTGGGTAGGCTGCATAAAACTATACAATGTATAAAAACGGAGCATACAGCTGTATGTAAGAAAATATATAGTAAGAAAACCCATACAAATTAAAACCAACACATCATTCCAAAGATTGCTTTCAAACTGTCTCTTGTTCAAATTGGCTATTTTTTGCAACATGTGGTGAACAAAATGAATACTGAGAACATGGATCATTTCACTAAACATCAGTTTAAATATATTTAATGTGTAAATTTACATACACAATTAAAGTAATACATTGGTATTTTTGGTCCTGTGGCTTTCTGCACTCACCTGCTGAGGGAAGCTGTGAAAAGCAGTTGAGGTCTAGAAGCCTCGCATTTACAATCAGTTCAAGTTATTAAATCAACTTTGTTGCTGAAGTGTTCTTATTTATTTTGATGTTGATTTTGATGTTTTGGTAGAGCAACGTTAAAGTCTGTGTGCGAATGGGTCTCTGTGTCAGTCCTGTAATAGCCTGGTAATTTGTCCAAAGTATACCCAGCATCCTGGCCAAGGTTAGATAGGCTTCAGCCACCATGACCTTCACAGTGTAAGTGAGTATAGATAATGAGCAGATGATTTACGTTACACCACTGAAATGTCTTATCACCGAGGTGGATTTCTTTTTCAGGAAATTACCATTTTTATCGTAACACAACAGAGACAAGAGTCTGTATGAACGTAGGCAAAACATTTCTGCTTCATTGTTGGCGCCGTGTAGAAGGCATTCAGCCTTGGTTCAAGAGTGCACACCTGTAAAGAAAACTGAGGAAAATTTAAAAAATACATCCCAAATGATGCGCCGCAAAAGATCGCCCACATATCAGGTTTGATCGGAATGCATTTATCAGGTCTTTGTCTTTGTTTTGTTGGGTTTTGGAATTCAAGGCAAAAACAACAATGATAAGAAGAACATGTTGGAGGCAGCCAAGCAGCCTCAAACCTCATAGAGTGAACTCTTCTTCTCCCCCGAGAACCTCCTTTGTTTTTGTGTCCTGCCTTCAGGATAAACTATAATGCATCCCCCTGTGTCCTGTTAGAACATCAGTCACAGCTGCATGCTCAGCCACATGAAGGCAGCTTGACTGACAGTGCGAATGAGCGTTCATTTTTTCCCAGTGCTCCCCCCTTTTAGCTATGAACACCACCAACAAAGGCGTTGTGCATGGATGACAGTCCGGGATCTCCTATACCAACGATGGGCAACCCCTAATTACCAGTGGAGTAATTAAAAATGTGGTAGCTGTGGCAACAGTCATGTGCTTCTAGGAGACCATCGAGAAATGCCCGAAGTAAAACAGTTAACAAGCCTCTTAAAGCTGGATGCACGCACCCTCAAAATATTGCAGCACACTCTTGCAGTTTTCAGTGTTCAAAGTCAGAGTGAACTATCCCAGTTAAGCAGTTTTGAGTGATGCAGTTCAGGTTGGGTCATACAGAGGTATTAGTTGCGTTTTCTGAGGGAACAGGAAGGCTGGAGTGAAAATGAAAACAGCTTCATAAGAGGCAGACTGAAGAGCAGGAAGGTCACTCGATAAAATGCTAATACAAGTGCTTTGAGTCTATGTGCTGTCAAGTCTGACGAAGAAGGGTGGGCTTGTTGGCTTCAAGATCTCTCCAAATAAGCCCACAGAAAGCACAACTCTTACGAGTTCTTGCACGGACAGACACACATTCAGCAGTTTGTTAAAAAAAAAAAAAAGAGTGCAACTAATGACATTGATAGTTTATCAGTCTCCTTCTCCACAAACATTTACTGATTCTGACCATGAGATTCCCAGCCTTGGGCTTCAAATGTTTTTAATCCAGCATAGTTTACATGTAGTGTATTTTTGTTTGGTATTTTGAGTTGATTCCTATTTTCTGCAGTTCAGCTTCAGCTTCAATTCCAGTACTGTACTTTAAACTAGTGGTAGGTAATTGTTACTTACTTATGCTTTCACAGACAAAACCTAAAAACTCACAGTTAGATAGATTTTTTTGGACTAAATTATCAAAATTTATCCTTAATAGTCAAAATTACATTAAGTGCATCAGTAGTAGTCATCCTGCACAACGATGTATAATAATGTCTTGATGCATGCTCAATCATCCAGTTAAGTAAATCCCAAAAGGTTGATTCTGTTCATCTGGACGTAGCGTTTTCAGTGGGAGAAACGTTTCGTCACTCATCCAAGTGACTTCTTCAGTCTCAGCTGACTGCAGGTTTCCAATCTTATAAACAGTACATTTGTACAATAACTAAAACCAGCCCACTAAATGAACAATGGGCTGTGAGGTCAGTTCCTTGATCATTAATATGCAAACTGTCATGACCATTGATCAAGAACCATTGATCAAAGACCACTGATCAATGGCCATGAGTACCATTCAGAGCATTGTAAGACAGTGAAAGATGTACCCTTAGGCCTCCTCTTCGATTCAGAGATGGTCTTTCCCTTTTCACGTTAATGGCCTCCTTGACTCTCCGCTCAAACCAGCGTTCCTCCCTGTCCAGGATGTCTACATCCTCGTCATTGAAGTGTCCACTGGCCTGTAGGTGTAAATAGACTGCAGAGTCCTGGCCTGACGAGGTAGCTCTTCTGGTTGTGCCATCCGCTTCACCATAGGTTGTTTGGTTTCCCCGATGTGTAAGTCATGGCAATCCTCCTGGCACTTAACGACGTACACTATATTACTCTGTTTGTGTCGGGGGACCCGATCCTTGGGGTGGACCAATTTTTGACGCAGCGTGTTTTGGGGTTTAAAAGCCACAGAGGAAGACTGAAGACTGAAGAAGTCACTTGAATGAGTGACGAAACATTTCTCTCCTTGAAAACACAAAGTCCAGATGAACAGAATCAACCTTTTCGGATGTATAATAATATAAGTTTTAAAATGAGCCTTTATAAAGAGACTCTAAATCTGGCCAAGCTGTTAAAGACTGAAGTCATTCATGTTGATCTACAGTACTATGCAAAAGTCTTGAGGTCCCCCTCATTTTAGTATTTTCTGCTAGGCAAATGGGAAATAGGTCCAGCAATTTATTGAAATGTGCAAACATACATGTAAAAACAGTATATAAGGCAATTTTGTACATTTCTAACAAGCTTGAAAGTCAATATTTGGTGTGACCAACTTTATTCTTCAACCCAGCTTGAACTCTCTGAGACAATCCTTCTTGAGTTTTAATATCTCCTTTGGATGTTGGCTGCCTTTTGTTCCATTTTCTGTCAAGTTGATCCCACACTGCTTCAGTAATGTCGAGGTCCGGGTTCTGGAGAGGCCAATCCATGACTGACAGTGTTCCACTGTGTGTTATGTTTTATCCAAGTATGCTTTGACTGAGCTGGCAGTGTGTTTGGGATCATTGTTATGTTGGAAAATGGAGCCACTGCCAATCAAACAATTTTTTTTCTTTAAAAAAAAAAAGAAATTTAGGGCGGAGCTGATTAGCATATTAGTTTTTTTCTTTGAGATACTGGTACTCACATGATAGCCACTGCAATTATATGATTATATAGAATGTTATAGTGTTGATTAAACATAATATATAAGTATTTAACATGAGCCTATCCTTAAACATCTGGAGCAGAAACAATCTCACTACACATAATACAGTTTATGTGTAGTGAGGCGTTTTGATGATATTTTATTGCTACTTTTGCTAAAGTAATGGTTCTGAAAAAGCTCCTCCAGCACTCGTCATTGCCAGCTAGTAGAAAATCATTAGATGATATAATATATCAAATAATATTTTACAATCCTTCCGACAGGAAGGGGTGCAGAAAGGTAAAAACATGCAGGATGAGTGCAGCAACCTATAGGAGGCAGTCGGCATATATAAGAGAATAAAAGACAGGCAGCAAAAAATGGTACATCATCAATGCACATCATACACAGATAGTTTCTGGCCTATCACAAGGAATCATCTTGGTGCAAAAATACTTTTTCATGCCTGTCAAACAATATTACTTTTAGCATTTTTTTGTACAGTCAACTAAAGAAATGGGAACAAATTATGTGTTTTTGCAACAGACTGTTAGTAACAAAGTGCCAATATTTAGATATATAGGCATATATTTCCTCTGTATGGGAATAGGGGTGTGGGGCTTACATCCACCAAGGCCTTCAAAGTTATTAATTAAAAATTGACAAAAAGACTTAAAGCTTAGAAACTATGACGCTTACAATTGTGGTATTTAATGTTAACATATAGGAAGTAGCATGTAAAGATTTCAAGGTCAGTAGATTGATCTGATAGGCAAAGTGACAATAATGCTATATAAAGTGATTTAAATCTGTTTTTCTTACTGCCAGTGTTTGTGTTGACATCATATATGCAGACAGGGAATGTTATATGGGGATTCTAAATATGTTACTTTACTATAACTACATTACAATAACAGGTTATAACCGTTTAAATACATAACAATTTGAATACAGGTTTGTGACAAATGCTGTATAATATGTCAATTTTAAAGAAATTACAAAGAGGTCTATCTTCTTGGAGGTAAAACAAAGAAATGAGGGGGTTACTGAAGAGTTTTGCACACTATTAGTCCACACAGGAGAATGAAAACAGAAAATAAGCCCCAAACTTGCTTCAGACGTGTATTTTAAGGCATTTCTCTTTGCTTACACCTTTCATTTGTAATGTCTATGTGCTCTCTGCAAGGTGTAATCCTCTCTAATGTAGCATCAATCCAATAATAATATTATGTGGATTAGCCTCTATAATCCATTCAGGTTTATTATTCAGGTAGTATTAACGTACTGAAGAACAAAAGCTGCAATCCTGTGGCCCAACCAGTCAACAGAGGTATTTAAGAAGCATATTTTAAGGTGTGTTTAATCATTTCAGCAAAAGACCATATTATACTTTGAGCGCTTCATACTGCCTTTAAATACACCATAAAAATGTGTGTAAAAATGTCATTTCATACATCTCTCATGTCTCTCCTAATTGCTGGAAACCTGGCTGCACAGCTCTGTATGTTAAGTGATGATAAGGCAGGTTTCGAGTGAGTCAAACAAAGGATGAGGGTGGTTACTTGCAAGTTACCTCAGCAAGCAGCAGCAGCAGGTTCCTTTCAGTGCAGTCATTTTAAAAAGCATAACCTTGCTGACAGCCTGTGGCAGCGTAAATGCTCCCTCAGTCCGTGCCCTCTCCACCCATCATCTGGTGTAACCATGAGTAAGGCTTCACACAGAGCTCCAGCTGTGCTCACTCTCCACATCCAACCTTTTTCCCTTTCCCTCACCAGCAGCCATTTGTAACACCGCTCTCATTTTCTGTGCCTCTTTTTTGCTCTTCCTTCTCTTCACTGCATGCTCCAGTGATCCTATCTGTTCTGCCTCTGTCCAAATTTTCATTTTTTTCTCTATTGCAAGCAGTTTGTTCTCTCTTTTTCTCCAACTGATAAGAAAAAACACTGAGCACAACTGAAGATAACTGTGCGTTACATCAGTGTTAAATTACTGCCTTTTTCACTAGGAGTAGGGCAAAGGTTCATTGAGACAAAGTACTAGCCTGGTGCCCATAGAAGAGGAGATGTGGTAGCTTGAAGTCAGCCACTTTGCAGCAGGATGGATACTGCAAACTGCTGTAAAAATGTATGTATGTATCTATCTATCTATCTATCTATCTATCTATCTATCTATCTATCTATCTATCTATCTATCTATCTATCTATCTATCTATCTATCTATCTTTATATATATGAGCCATTCCAGAAAGTTAGAGGCCCCAGTCACATTGGCCTAGAGACCAATCGGCAACCCCTTGGATAAAGTTAGTCACTAAAAAAAATTATATATATATATTATATATACCATTTGCAACCAAAATAATTATCTATATTCTGTTTGCAAACGCTTACTGGAGGTCGATGCCATTCATTGTGAAATAGATCGCTAAAGTCCGATTACAGAGACTTACAGACCAGTCAGTGACCCCTTCAGGCAACCACAGCTCACTAAGGAAAAATCTGTACTCCTCAACCAGTTGGCGAGAGGTTGCTGCCAGTTGCCAGGTAAAAATCAGTCACAAAGGGCTATGTAGTGCTGCACCAAAAATTGGTTGCTAACATATTTTAGCAGTTCCCCATCATTGCCAACCGTGATTAAATGTGTTGGTTGCAGCAGTAAGCCATAGTGTTACTTTAAAGTGGAAGATTCTCCGTTTCAGATTTTCTTTGCACTTTTTTGATTACAGCGTAGGGAGTCGTTGGCAGTTTTCATCTTGGTGGCAGTCTGCTAGTAACTAAAGCAATCACAGGGACGTTTCTGGTGCAGCAGCCTCTTTGCGACTGAGTTCATTTGGCAGTAAATGCTTGGTAGCTTGTCAGGCATATACATTTTTCTCTTTTTCCCAACTTGTGGTTGGTGACCAGTCTCAAGGTCTGCATGACTCAGGCAATTGATTTCACAGCAACTTGCAGCAACCTCTAGCAACCACTTGCCACTGATTGGGGATTGCACATTTTTCCCTACCAACTTAAGGTTGTCAGGACACGCAAACAGGTCTCTAAGTCAGAGTTAAGAAAGCACATCACATATTTCTACTCTTACTGAAGCAATATGGCATGAGGTTCAGTCCTCCATAGACATTGTTTATAAAATGTGTGCACACAAAACAGGGAAAAAAAATTTCATATTTACTAAAAATATTAAAATCACCTGGAAGTGTTTCATAGCAGTGAAATTCATTTAAAGGTTATATACTGTACAAGTTTTGATGGATGTTTTCCACAGCCCCGCTGCATTACGATGCAGAGTATTCTCACCTGATCGGAGCTCTGAAACTACAAGTTTCTAAAGAATTCTGTCGACAGGAATAACCTTCCCAGCAGGAAGCCCTCTAGAAATCAACCATGAGTGTCTGTTCCACAAAAAACAAAAATAGCAAAGACAAAAATAGCATTGTGACTTAGTAGATTTGTGCCCAGGACCATTTTTATTAGTGAGGTATTACTCATGTTAGATTTGCCATCCATACAGTGAAGACAGTAGCATTCTAGCAGCTATATAAACATATATACATTTTCTCAGAGGAGACTCCACTGGGTGTGAGTGTGTGTGTGTGTGCGTGTGCGTGTGCGTGTGTGTGTGTGTGTGTGTGTGTGTGTGTGTGTGTGATGTGAAGCCAGATGCAGAATCCTAATGAGACTCGAAGCCGCCGCTGCCTCTTTGCCACCTGACAGCTCGAAGGCGGATTCTGCTTTTGTGTTTGTATTTTGTGTGTGTTTGCAGTGCACATGTTTATGTCTGGTGTCTACCGCCGGACTATTAGGATTCAGACAACATTTTTACCAGAAGACGGATTATCCTAAAAACAGCTGAACTGGCTGCCAGTGTGTGCAGAGACGTTGGTTAGTTGATCAGCGGGGTCTCAGAGGAATGTGTCTGGTTGAAGAGGCTAAAGACTCTGTGCTGATTTTCAACTTCGCCTTTAGCAATTTGGTTGGTGAAATATGGATTAAACCGCTGCTCTCCACCTTCCACCCTCCTGTTTCTCCCCATTTGTCTCTGTCTTCTGTAAAGTGCTATAAGGGACAATGCCATTTAAAAAAAATGTTATCCTATTGAATGTTACAAGAACCTAACCTGCAGAAAATAAAGTATCCAGATAGCGGTAAAAATATCAAACAAAGACAATAAAAATGGACTTGACCGGTCCCTCTTGTTCTTAATATTTTTAACCTTGTACAAGCACAGCTTCTTTTTTTTTAAACTGACCTTGATTTGAAATAAATAGCCACCAGAGTGCTGAGAAACCTGCAATCCCCGGGTTATGTTGTTGCACCAGTTCCCAACTACTCCTTAGCACTGACATCAAATAAAAAATAAACTAACTGCAAAAAGTAAGTTTGTGTTTGGGTGATTTCTTTGTTGTAACAATGTTTCTTGGCAACAAATTTTATACCTCTGTAAAGCCTATTTATTTCCCCTTAAATGGTGCCACATTTGTAAGGAAAATGCATTTATGGGTTGAGCAGCAGAGTTAAGTATGTAGAAAAACTTTCCAGATCTTTTGCCAATGCCAAACAGCTTATTTTGTTAATAACTCTAGTTTGGTGCCGTTTATTGGATTGGGTGATTGAAATTTGAAGAAAAAGACAACTTATCAATTTAGCAATTTATTCATTTAACAAACGGGCCTGGCACCTCCTGCTCAAGCTCATCGCCGGCTTGGTGATACACTGCCATGGGATAGCATCCCATTATTCAACCAGCACATGTCAAAAGTCAGCTAGTGTGGTCGCATTCGTCACTCTGGTACGAATGCAGAACAAAACCAATCAAGTGTTCAGTGGGGTTGAGGTCAGACTGCAGACAGGTTTAAAGGAAAATAAACAGGCTTTCCAACAGTACCAGATTAATTGCCAAGAAGAATTGTTACAAATGAAATAATCGAATACACACATTCTTCTGTACTCTCGGTGCTAAATTTATTCAATTCTACTCCTTTATTGTCTTTACTTGTGTGGTAGTTTACAATCTGGATAAAGGAGCCTCTTTATAAATATCATTATTTTATTATTGTTACAGTTTTGAATTTGAAGCTTTGAAAATTTGTGTAGCATCATCAGGCAGTCAAATCAGGGTTACACCTCCAGTGGACTCTGTCATGCCTGAACAGGAAGCTGTGTGTTCTCTTGTGTGCTCACCAACACACCGCAAGTGTATTTTTGTTTCAAGTCTATACTTCTTTTCATCAGATGTTTTTAGAAGGCTAAAGAGGCCATTTATGTAGCACCTATACAATTACTGTTACTAGGGAACATTATGATACATCAGAATGGAGTATCACAATATACTATGACATTTCATCCAGTGCTTAGTTAAACTGTTAAATGTAATTACATATTTTGTGGGATTTGTATGAAATATTTTTAGGCACTCACAGTGCCCTAGGCAGTCTTTATGAAAAGTTTCATCAAGATTGAGCCACTTGTCTAGGAGGAGATGGGGACCATACAAACATAGATATGCTACCATCATTATTATAGTAAGTGCAGTGAGTGGGATGTGTGAGTGTTTCAGTTGGGAACGCTGTCTTTTATTTTCTGCTGTTTGTCTAGAATCCTGCCTGGAATGTGGCCTTCATATAAATCACAAGATCATCCCAGTAAGAGATATTTTGGGGGATTTTTTCTTTTTTATCCTAATCTTCTCCATGAAAAGCTTATTTTTATTTTATGTGCTTACTGGCAAGCACTGAGTTCAAAAAGCAGAAATGGCTTTTTGTTCTCAAATGACCTCACATCTGTTTTGGTCCCATAGAAATAAGAAATACATATGAAAATGGAGGCATGTTGCTGCAGACGGTCCTGGGATCAAAACTGAGGCCTTTCTGTGGGTTCTGTCCTGGTACACCAGCTTCCTCCTAGAGTCCAAAAAACACGTGTGAGTTAGAGTAACTGGTGATTCTAAATTGCTCATAGGCGTGTCTGTCTCTTGGTCAGCACTGAGAGAGACCGACCCTGGCCCTCAACCCGTGATAAGTGGGAAAGGCACACAGTGACCCTGAATTGGACCGTGGATGGAAGAAAATGGATAGATTGCTGGATCGTGTGCAAACATGTATAGACTTAACCGTATGCCTTCTGGTGGTAGTCCAGATGTCTGCTTTTGAAAAAGCCTCACTGACACAGGAGGAGTGATGGTGTCAGTGTCAATATGAGGGGTGATTCCTGCAGAAGGGTCCACATTTTCAAGGTGCACACAATCATTTGTTAGCAGTGGTGCAGAGTCTGGTGGAGGCTGACAGAAAACCTTTGAAATTTTTATGTTTAAAGAGAGCCATTTATGGGAAACCTGAGGTGTGTGTACACCCTGGCAGTGGCATTTAGTTATTCTAGCATAAAGCCGTAATGCTTTTCTAAGGGCTTTACTGTGTGTCATACAGCAACCTTGTTTGTTTCCTGCTACGACTGCGCGATACGATGACATATATCATATGATAAAATGAAAACGTCTGTCATTTCACATTTTGTGGTATTTCAGAATACACTGTGGCATTGCTACTGGCACTAAGTGTGGACGAGCCCAACTACACAGCCCTGTTTGAGTTTGATGGTGCACTTTATCTGAGATTGCATTGAGACTTTGCAGTCGTGTTTTGCAGACAGGCTTTTTTCCTGATGACCATGCAGGAGAAATGATAGGCTCAGGGAAGCTCCGCATGAGGATCGTCTAGTGTGTGTCACTATGTATAATGCTGTGACCAAAATACTGTTTTTGTTCACAGTCTCCATGTAGCCATCAATGAGTATCTAAATATAAGTATATTTTTCTGTAATAATAACCCGTGGTAGGTCATATGGGATTTTAAAGTTTTCAAGGTGCTAGTTTAGCGAGCATTTGTGTTGCTGGCTCTCAGGCTGAATATGCAAGATACGTTGTTGTGACATTTTACATTACATATGCTATAATTCTAACTTGAAGTGAGTTGTTTACTTGTTATAGCGTACATATTTATGGTGAGGCTTAGTTTGCTGCTATAGTTTAAGCTTGAAAAGGTCCATGGTTACATTTTGTCTCTTACAAAATACATTGTATCGTTGTGTTTTTTAAGCAGTTTTTTTTCCTTTTATAGTTTAGTTGGTCTCATATAATGCTACCTGATGAAGAGTTTTGTTTTGTAGGCTTTGTATTAATGCTATAGGACCTTTAGCTGGACCTTTAGTTATTTAGTTTTTGAAGTGTCTTCTATTTTATTTATTTACATTTTATCGGAACTTTTTCAATTCAACATTTGCCCTGATTTTCTAAATAAAAAGAAAAAAAATCACATAAGAATTAGTACCATTCATTTTTAAGTATCTAATTAAATGTAATTTTATTTATATAAACTATTCACAACAACATGTGCCTCAAGCAGCTGATTTAAAAATTAAAACAGAAATAATCCCTTCTGTGTGGTCATTATATAAGCTATTTGCACAATTTACAGAAAATGCACTGTATCATGATATATAGTGTTATCGCAATATGAAATGCATAATATCGGGATATGAGATTTTGGTCCCGATTTCCTGCTCTCTCTTTAGGCCTTTGCATACATCACTGTCGTGAATTAATGTTACAGTAACCAGTCGTAGTCACGTCTGACTACAGACATAGACCCCATCCTGATACTGATTAATTGCCTCCAACAGTTCACAGCCACTGCTTGTTATCTTTTTTCCTGCCTATTTCAGTACCATTGAGACAAAAAAAAAAGACCTTCCCACTGAATATTTTGCATCATAATACGTCTCAACCAGCCCCCTCTCATTGATGTGTAAATGCTGATGTTTCTGAAGTACGCCCGAGCTTCCTACTATTACTGTGAAGATTGCTGCGGTTGAATTTTTATGGCTAATCTGTTTTATTTTTGCCTCCCACGCAGCACAGTCTCGACGAGCAATTGTTTCACATGAGAAGAGGAACAGCATTGATCTGTGTTTCTTAGGCTAAGCTTCCCTTGATAAGTACGAACCAGCCAACATAGCTTGTGGTTTGTTTTCAGTTTTGGAAATGGATTGGGTCCACTGCACCATCTGCAGATATGTTGCACTGAAGCATCAGTATGTCAACAACTGCGTGCTTACTGTATCTACTGAAGTGATTAATTTAAGCTGAATATTAAGCGGCGTCAATTTACTAGATGATTAAAGCTCAGTCTTGTTTCTGCTTCTGTTAGGCATTTTTCTAATTGACTAGTAATTATTCAGACGCATGCTGGCATGCTGTGTAGCCTGTAATGGAGACCAGGGGATCTGTTACCTTAACTTGTGTTTTTACTTGTTTATGAATGATTGATTTTGGAAGCTAAATGAAAAGACACACGCATTATTATTATTGTTTAGGGATTCTTTATTGACTTTAGTCGATATTCTGGGAGGATTGTTTAAGTGTTGCTTTATGTTGGGAGAGCAGAGGAGTGAAAGGTGCTTAGGTTCCCTGCTTAGGAACCCCTGGGGCAAACTGAAATGACAGCTCAGGGGAGGTTAGTCTGGGTGTTTCTAATGTGTGTATTTATGATTAAAGCATATGTGTTATTGAATTATATACAGGAATTTGTATGTGTAAATATTTATATATATATATATATATATATATATGTATTTATGTATGTATATGAGGTTTTACACTTTTACCTCATTCTCACTTAATACTCACTGAAATGAATTTAATTTTGCAGGCATTAAAGTCACATGGCAGTCATATTTCATTAATTACATTAATTTTATTTTCATATACATTCATGCACTACTGCTTTGTTACCGGTTTATATAAGTTGCATTCATCATTTTTTTTCTACTTTCTCTAGTTACCTGTCAGCTGCTGGTTTAAGTAAAAGAAGCAGCAGGGTTCAAATATAGAGGGCAATCATATGGACTGAACCATCTGCTGTCATTGCATGGGGGAGAATGTTTTCAACAGGAAATTTAAATTAAATGTATTTATTGTCCCTGTGGTTTCCCCCTTTGCATCTAAAAGGGTTTACTGCATTACTCCACATGTTGAGCTTTCATTTGATTA
Organism: Oreochromis niloticus; assembly: GCF_001858045.2. NCBI lineage: Eukaryota > Metazoa > Chordata > Actinopteri > Cichliformes > Cichlidae > Oreochromis > Oreochromis niloticus. The sequence continues at coordinate 26,163,369 of NC_031987.2, read as the reverse complement.
GGGTAGATTATTTGTTAATTTAAGCCTTATCTTTGAGTAGAGTTCTGCTTAGTTGGTCTCTTTTATGGGCCTGCTTATTACTTAAAACAGCCTGTGTGAATTATGATGTGTTTTTAATATTATTTTTGCCTTTTGGGGTAGAATAGAACACACGTCCTTTGTCTGCTTGGTAGACCATTCCAGAAACGTACCTGAGCCAGGTAGAGTGTAAAAGGAAGCTAGGTGCTCTCAGAGACCGGGGGTGGGGGGTGGGGTCTGTGTAAATGTGTTTGAACGCCTGTTCTAATAATAAAAGCAACATATTTATTTCAGCCTCATGCTTCTTTGTTTAAACCTGAAGCTACTACCAGCCAAACTGATATGTCCCAATCAGATAAAGAAGAGTGATTTAACGTCGGGAAAAAGTGCACGACTTTCATTTCCATGAAGTGACATTTCAGTCAATTATCCATTACCTTGGCAACATCTGTAGGAGAGAGCGACGAGAGAAGCCCGGAGATGGTGTGCAAGAGATCCAGAGGAACTTTCTGGTAAACTGCAGAGAAGAATAGATTGACAGAAAATTGGATTTCATGGCTTACCATCAGGAGGGCTGGGTTCATTCAGTGTGCTGTGTGGCTGCAGGCATGCTGATTATGATAGCATAGCTCTTCTGTGCACACAGGACTTTAAGTCTGCCAATACTTGGCTAAAGACGGGGTATGTGCATACGCGCATACTGCACACTCACATATTCATTCGCCAACACATCTCACAATATAGGTCATAAAGGGTTTTTTATGTAACGGTTGACATGGGAGTTTAATGGAATCCTGCAGTTGCTTCTCTTTCCGTTCAGGCCTACTAAGAGCTGCTGGAAAATTAAATAATGAATGAGGTTAATGGGTCACGATGGTTACATGTGACCCTGTTTTCCATTTATTTCTCGTTTTCCAGGAAGGTCACCTGTTCTAGTGCACTGCCTGGTCCAGTCAATAACAGCACACATACAGCCTAGTTTGTTGCTGCTGAGCAGATCCGATCATCTAACTAACAAACTCATGTTTTAAGAGCTTAGAGCTGCTTTCTTGGGATTAGCAGCAGCTGTGTCAAAACGTCAGTCACCTGATAACAATTTCAGTTGAATATCTTTTGTTTTTGTTGTGACTTGAAAGAAAAGGTTGCATTTGGGAAAGCGCCAGTAGCTCTTGGATTTTATTGCATTGGCATTTCATAAAGTAAATTGTTCAGTAGAGTATCTGATGACAAAAATATGGATTAGTTCTAACCGCAGATGATAGTAAAGCTTTCTCTACGTGCAGAGTTGTGGATATTGTGCACCCACACGCATGCAGAAACACATACTTTGAGTGAATGAAGCAGCAATTTTAGCTGACGTATGTGGGCCACTTCCCCTGCTGCCTCCTGTCTCAACACTGTAGGTCAAAATATGTTCACATACGAATGGTTTGTGTTCAGCATCCAGCAGAACTTATTAAAAAAAAAGTGTGTACTTCCACAGACGTGGCTGCAGACTTAAAGCTTTGAAATGTTGGTAGTGCTGGATGGAAAGTCAGAATTCATCAGGAGGCCAAAATGTCTGTACAAAATGCAGTAATAGCTGTAATTGTGCTATTTTAAATATTTAAATCACTTTAGAAACACACTAGTGTTGCAAAAGCCAAATGAGTTATATGTGCCTTTTTTAATTATGTTTTTTTTAACAGTTTGTGCTGGATCAGGTGACCTTGAATGTTCCAATAGGCCTTGGCTGCTGGGGGTTTCCCATGATGCACTGAGTGTTTTTTCTCCACTCACCTTATTTCACCTGTATGTGTTTATACACAACTCTACATGTTATTATTAGTAAATATTAATCCCTGGCTCTGTCTCAGTGTGGCACATATTTCCCTAACGGCCGCGGCAGACGGCTATCCCTTCCTGAGCCTGGTTCTGCCTGAGGTTTATTCTTGTTAAAAGGGAGTTTTTCCTTCCCACTGTTGTCAAACGCTTGCTCATTGGGCGACGTTTGTTTTCTCTGTGTTATTGTAGGGTCTTTACCTTTTAATATAAAGTGCTAAAAAAATGAATTTTTATCATTGGGCATTTGTAATTTCATTACCCTTTGTATGTTTTAAAAACTCACTGGAAGAATGAAAAATGAAATGTTTATTTACAGGTAATATATAAAAATAACTGAATAGCGCATTTCTCATTCTAATTACCAGAACCTCCTGAGGTTAACCTTTGTCAGTGGACAAAGCCCTAGTTCATGGGGTAAATATAGTTCACTGTGCCGAGCCTGTGGTTATGTTTCTGTATGTGTGTCACTGTGTTCCATTGTGCATTGTGACCTTCATCAACCTCCACCCATTCACTCATCACTCTGCTGATTGTTAGGCATCAAAGGTACATACTGTGGTCCACAATGGCATTGTGGTTGCCAAGCAATCAAGCTCCAGATAAATTGACAAAGGACATTTTTACGACGTCCTGTATTAACTCAGTAACCCCCCTTTCCAATGTAAACATTTCCGTCTACTCGACAACAGTATATTATTCCTGCCCTGAAGAGCTAACAGCTGCAGCCATTGTGAAACAGTTAAATTTGCATTAAATGAGGAACTTGCTTACATATGTACTGTACTGGGCACGGTATGTGTAAAATAAATTTTACCAGCTGACATGACTTCACTTCCTGTTCTGCTTGCTGGTTCAGGGAAACCCTTTTTTCCAGTTTTAGGACGCTACATTCTTCCAAACTCCCCGGGATACTTAGTCAACACTAAAAGCTGGCTCACCTCCTTCATCTCCATGTGTAGAACCTCCCCTGAGTCATGGAAGCTATGCTAAATTTAGCAGACCTCAAAAAGTAATGGTGTGGCAAGTTCTTATTGAGTTTTCAGCCCACAAATATCTCTCTCGCTCTACCTCGCTGTGTTTTGCTCCCTATGCTTATTTTCTCAGTAAAAGGTTTGTCCGTGACTCACCCACGGCAGAGTGGGGCCCTATGAATTATTGAACCAATGGTGGAGCTCTCATAAATAATCTAACTGTATATCGCTGGGTGAGCATGTCAGTTCATTGGATACATCTCATCTTGAGTCTCACTGTCAGTACCACCTAGACCTGGGTCCAGTAACAGCTAAAGGCCAACCTGGACATAAACTGCTGCACATAGATGCAAACTCGACAATATACAGATATATGGAGCATTCTCATTGGCTTCTATTGAAAGCAGTCTGTCTGGGCTCTCAAACAGAAATGCCAGTAGGCAGTACAACACAAGCCAATGCAGACTATATTGTGGAGGCCACTTGTAAAGAGTCAGTATTAATAGATATGCTGCACAGTGGTAAGAAGATTCTTGGTTTGGATCTCCTGGTTAGTTTGCCAGTTTCTATGTGAGATTGCATGTTGTTCTTCTGCCTGAGTGGGTATCCTCTGAGTCCTCTGAGGCCTCTCCTTATTGTCCAGAAACATGCACATTGCATTAATTGATTCTAAATTGGTAGATTTAGATAGGCACATAAAGTGCTTAAGCATATAGAATAAAGTGCTTTATGAATATCTGCAATCTTTAAAGTGCTTTCAGTTGTCAGTAAGAGTAGAATTGTGCTATTTAAATGTCAGACCATGTCACTGTGCTTTCTTCTGAATAATATGTTATACAGTTGTAGTAATGAGGAGGGGATAAAGTGGGCAAGATTATCTGGAATAGCATTCGCCTACAGTTAATTAGTCATTCAGTCTAATTTGCAAGTTAATACAACCAGTCAAGTGAGCTATGACATTAAATCAGAAAGTACTGTCATCCCATGGTCCCACCTCCGTCATGCATTCATGCATGCAGATGTCAAAAATGTTGCAGCCATGTATATCAGCATCTAGTTAGCTCTACCAAATGAGAGTGAGCTGCGCAACGAATATCAGCAAACACACAGACTGTGCATGCTGGCATGCAATCTGTCTTCCTAGTTAAAGGTACAGTGGCTGCATTTTGGAAAAAATAAAACAAAGCGAAATAAAAAATTGACATGTGATAAATTTTTTCCAGAGATGATGTGAACAAACAAATAAAGCTCACGTGTAATGTCGTAATTAATTTGATTTATTATTTTTCCCTATCTGACCTTCTTTTTACATATTTTACTGAAATTACAGCCACTTGATACTGTGAAATGTGACAACAAAATAAACGATAATTCATAACTCAAATGTTCAAAACAGCTGTACAGTTTAAATAAGTCTCAGAGTTTCCAGTAATGGCCTCTGGTGGACTGGTGCAAAGCAGGCGCTGGTGTTTATGGTTACTGATAGCTTAGGACAAAGGTCCCAGTCAGTCACTTACAAAATGACTGACCACCTTCTAACAAGCTTTATCCTGGTTAGGAGTTGGAGAGCAGCCGTGATAACTCAGGCAACAACAATATGTTGTTGACTGCAGTTAGTTAAATTCACAAAGAGCAAAGCCATGGCGGCAGTTCCAACGAGCAGTACAGATACCGAGCCTGTCTGCAAAGAAAACTCTACTGGAGCTCACAGCGCACAGTTCAAATCAATTTCGAAGTTAGTTTGAGGACAGCTACACCAGATATCAGGGTTCACCCACCAGCCCAATCACTCTGTAACACCTTGGTAATAAGCCAACTAACAGTTATCACCCAGTATTTCTGAAGCTCTGTGACACTTTGTATCCTCTTTAACCTCATGTTGTAGAGGTTAAATTCCACTAAAGCCATAGCCATTGTTCCACATAAATAACCAACAGTGTCGAGAATCAGGTCAGTTTCCTTTTCTGACTTGTGGCTCAGAAAAGGAAATGTGGGACCCATGATACCCACCCATTCCCTGTGAATAGTTTGGATATTTACCTGAGATCTGTCGGACTTTAAGCAGACTTTGGACTGATTTGGGAATTTGCTTTGAGTCATAGAGCTCCACAGCTGATGAATTCAGGGCTGCAGTCTATGTGTGAAAACGGCTTTAAATTTGAGTCGGTGAGTCACAAACAGAGCTTAAAAGCAGCTGAATTTTAATCTGAAGGACTAAAGCTATGGGCTGATAATGACACTCTACGTGGGAGTTTGTGGTGATTCGGCTAAACTAGCTAAAACCATCACTCAATGCAGTCATAATGATGTCCTTGAGTGAGTGCTAATTATGTCTAATTAGGTCTAATTGTGTAACCAAGACCACAACTTTTTTTTTTTTGAGTGTTTGGATTTTCGGAGTGAATTGGTAAATGATTTTGTGTGTTGTATGTGTTTATGTGTTACTTACTTCTGTGCACTGTCTGCAGGTTCCAGTCTCTATGCTATGAACAAAAACATTTTGTTAGGTGTCACTGTTCACATATAACTCTTGGACAAGAAAGGAAATAAAAATGTCAAACTACTCATTAATTAAAGAATCCAGCAGTAGATTAATCTGTATTGATGTAGTACAGTAAGATTTGGCAACAGTACAATTCAGTCTCTGGTCTGCCAGCATGCCGTAGGTAATGTCGGTGAATTAGGTATAGAGCCAGCTGAGGTGGTGTGGGCATATGACTAGGATGCCTTCTGGGCTTCTCTTGGGCAAGGTGTTCTGGGCATGTCCTGGGGAGGAGGCCCCAGGGTGGAACGAGAATATGCTGGAAAGATTACATGCTTATTCTTCCCTGGGAACACCTTGGTATTCCCTTGGACAAACTGGAGGAGGTGGCTGGGGAAAGGGAGGTCAGGGCTTCTCTCCTGAGGCTGCTGTCCCTGCAACCCAGCGTTAAATAGGTGGTAGAGGATGGATAAAAGGAAAAATTTTAATTAATGTGACAATTTTTTTTAATTTTATGACTAATAGAACTTATTATTTTATTGTTATTTCAGTAAAAAAGTAAAAAATATAATCATAAGTTTATAAGGCATTTCTTTTTCCGTCTGTCCACAACCAAACAAAAGGCTAGACCAAAACATTTTAAGCATATAATTAAAGTGTTTTTTATTTTTTCAATTTTTTAAAAATTCCCCTGTTTGTTAGTAATAGTAATATAACAATATACTGTAATTGTGCCTAGGTTTCTGAAGTAAAAGATTTCATGTTATTGCAGTACGTGCATTCTCTGTCATCGAAGGGTCATTTCAGATTCTAATTGCTCCTTATTTAATGTAAAACTGACTTCTAGATGAGCCAGTTTGCTGGTGACTACATGCAGTACATTCATGTACTTGACCATAAACACCCAGACCTCCCTCCTTCCTGTGATTAATTCTCGTTGCAGTCACAATATTGATTGTTTGACGTGTGGGAGAGCTGCTGAATATTGGAGAAACACTTCAACACCCTTGAACGTTTTAGTGTGGTTCTGCTGATGGCAAGCAGCCTTGAGATGCAGAGCAGCAGGTGCTGAGTGAACACACCCCCTACGGCGAGTGGGCAGCATTGACCGCTTATAATGGTTTCACCAATGGTTTCACTTTTTCTCCTGTTGCTTTGTAGCTGCTTTTTGCTTTCGTGGTTGATGAATTCGGACCAAGAAAGCAAAATAAAGACACCGGGATTTTTTAAAGGTTTGGCATGTATGAATATAAAAAAAAAATAATAGAACGTGTAGGTTTTTGGTGTAATTGTACAAAAAACAAAACAAAAACAAAAGCAGTTCTCTTGGCAATTTGCTTAGGTGGCGGGCTGTTGCCTGCATGGTGCCTTTCGTGACTGTTATTCCCACAGGAAGTGAAGGTTGTGGAATGCCCCTGCAGTCTCTCTCCATATGCCCAGAAAAAGAAACACACACACACACACACACACACACAAGCAAGGACAGCAGAGGCTTTGCTTTATTGTGTGGAACACTATATTTATGGATAATGTTTGATTCTTGGCCTATTAATATAGTTTATTCCTACGACACATGTTCCTCTGAGAGAACCGAACATCAGATTGGATTTTGAGCATCCCTGCTGGGTAAATAAATTTGCATGTTAATGAAAGAAATTGATTTTATCAAGACAAAGACTCCATATTAAAACCTCTCCTGTTTCATGAGAAGGCAAGTCTTTTATGCAAATGTAGAAATATCTAGAAATTCACTGATTTTTGTAATTCAGGATAGGCGGAAAGACTCAGTGATCAGTATCTTTTTTTGCTCTTCTTCATCTAATGAAAGTCTACATTGGGAGTCTTTCACAGTGAAAATGCCACAAACTCTTTCACATAACATGCATATTGGAAAAATGCATTTTGGCATGTTAACAACAAATTGTCCAAACAAAGCAGCTAAATAAATTTGGGCTTTACATTAAACAATGTTTTCAGATATTAAACTATGACACATAAATTGTCTGTTCCTTGCCAAACATGCAACAAAGTGATACATAAAAAGAAAAACACTATGTATTCCTTTTAAACTACCAAAATCATCATGGTTTCTTCAACCATTTGCTCAGACTTAATCAATGATTGTATCAACAGTTAAAAAAAAGCACTAGCAGTCAGATGAAAAGTGGAAGCAAACAGCAGTCTCAAGTCCCGTGTTTTGTTGATCCATTTATCCACCCCAACCTCCTCCTTCTGTAGATTTATAGCTACAAAATGATCATGCTGTTTCCTACTTATCAGCCTTTTATTCACTCGTAGGCTTTGTAACTTTGGTAGCACATACACAAAAAACTTATATTATCACGATGCTTGCGATTTTAAAAATGTGGGTATGTGCGTGTCTGAGCTGATGCTTGCCAAAAGATTTCTTTTCTATACCTAGGGTGTTTCAACAGCTGGTTATACAAATATGTTAGAAACAACGTGAATAATTTATCCAAACTATTGACCTGTTTTTGCACCAATAAATTACAAATTTGACAGTAGGCCACTATGAATGGTCCACACAGAGGTGCTTTGTTTTATACCCTAATGCAATATTGTTGCAAATTAAATGCAACAAATATTTTTACAATAAGTTCACTCTTGTGGCCTTGGGGTTTATGGACAGAGCATGGAAAGTTGGATAAGATACATTTTTGTTGGGATGATAATCCCGAATAAGCCCACACAGCTTCTGGTAACATTTAGGTTAACAATCATGTGCGGCGCTGAGCTCCATACTGTGCTGGATTACTCTGTCCAGGACGCCGTGTGAATTTCTGTGTGTGATCCAGGTCATTGGCTGTCAGAGCAGCTGTCACGTTACTCTGACTGACGAGAATTGAAACGCTGAGAATGAAGGATTAATCAAGCATAGTAACGTGGCCGGGATGATGACACGGCGCCAGCACCTGCCAGCACTTCGCTCTGCGTTTGTCTGAGTGTGTCTGAAAAGCACCTCACAACTTGAGCAAGACAGCCGCTTCCCGGTTTCCATGCCAACCGCAAGGGCTGTTCATGTTGGAGCATGCTCAGTTTGGCTACCTTCCCTGTAACAATAGCCAGTGAGAGGGCTCACACTCACACACACTCTCTCTCACACGCACTTTACTCCAGCTCGCAGTGGGAGCGAGACAGAGAGGATAGGCTGCCCGCTGCGCTCCGGAGCTCATAACACACACAACGAGCAACAGACACACGCTGCTTTGTAACAAAGGTGAGTACACAAACATACAAAAATTCCTTTCACTTTTATGGCCTTTATTATCTTATGCGAAAGAGTTTGTGGCATATGTATCCTTCCCTCTGTGCTGGAAAGACCTGCAGAGTGGAGACAGTTGTTACCGGTGGAAAAACTAGAGCAAAAAGGAAAGAAGCATGTGGTCTGGTTGGTGAAAGAGCTGCATGGAGTCTCTTTCTTAAAATGCCTTTGAAATGAGGCCATTATCATACTTTCACTTCCCTATGTTTCAGCTTGCAGGTGGTCTCTTACAAACAGGGGGTCTTGTCATTTTATGAATGGTGAAAGCAGATTGAATATTTATTCTGCTCAATCGGAGGTGTAGTAGTTGACGATGCAGGGATCGCTCAATAATTCATAGAGCCTTGTATGGAGGGAAGTCAAGGGATGACAGCAGGTGTAATGTGATGCTTTGCATGGACAAAGATAGATGTTCTAGGCTTCTTTTGATAGTACAGCCCATTTTTACAACCTACTTTTGCTTATTCGTGTGTTCGTATCGGACTAAAGCCGGCAGCTTGTGTGATCACTAAATGTGTAACTCAAAAGGGCAAAGTCTTTCCTGGAGGAAAAGCGGCATAAACAGATGCAGTCTGGTGTAGATGCTCAGACATCTCTGAAAACGTTGCATGATGTAAGGAGTTTCTTTTCAGGTCTGGATGACCCTCTAAAGATTTTGTGCCTGTATGTGTGTTGCGGTCTGTCTGCCTGTCTGTGTGCGAGTTTGTACCGGGGCCGTTCTACATAAGCGATATCCTCAATATGAGCCATCACTCCCGCCCCGTGTCTCTCTGAGGCATACTTAGAGATTCACTCACAGGCAGACATTCACTGCCCGCCTCCCACAAGATTAATTATGGTGGCTGATAAATTCCTGTCTGGTCGATAGTGTATTCCTCTGCAGCTGGCCAGAGCCTTGTGTTTGTGTTGGTGTATGCTGATGGTTATTTAGAGAGCAGCATGAATATCAACTGGCCTTGGCTGTGGCTTCGTGGAAAGCAGAGGTGAAGGAATGGTTGATCAAATTAATAACCTTTTTTTTCAGTGCTTATGAACATTAGTCTTGTGTTGGGATGGTTCCTTGCAATAAAGTATGTTTTGCAGTTATCTAATGACACCATATAACTCCTTATACCGTTACGAATGACCCGTTTTACCAACTTGTTCAAACTTTTGATTACTTGAACTCCTTAATTTCTTTTTTCAAGCTGTTTATTTCAGCCAGCTGTAGCTTCCATGGTTCCATGTTGATGTCCTGAAATTGATTTAGGAAATTTGATTTAGACCAACAGTCTAAAGCTCTAAATAATTACATTTGCAGTAATAGTTGCAAACAGAAAACACAAAGATCTAATTAGAGATACAGATACAGTCATAAGGCATTGAAGATTTGCACATGCAAACCTATTCTCTACTCTTGTTCTATATTGTGTAAAGGCTCAAAGATATTAGCACAGTTTAATTTATCCCCAAAGCCTTTGTTGGGTGTCTTTTGCACTACAGGGATAATTGATCAAGAATCAATGCAGCAATTGATAAAGAATTGGACCCATAGGCAGAATCATTAAAGGCATTGGTATCAATAAATTCTCATCAATACTCATCTTAGTCGGCAATCATTGTCTATTGGCACCGGAAGTGAGATCTTTTGGAGTTGTTGTTTGTTGGTTCTCGATAAATATAAGTACAGCCGGATGTCTTTATTTTTTCTGTTTATACTTTGTATTTTTCGACATCAGGTAATGTACAAGACTTTTATCGGGTGGCTGCTGTTGCTGGAAGTGATGACAGTGAAAGTTGAGACTTAAGTAGTAAATGTGCTATAAAATCAAAACAAAAAGCTAAAAGAGGCAAAAAAATTGCTTGAGATAGACTATTAGAAATTTCTTGTGGCTTCACATCACACACTCTATATAAAACACTCTATTTAAAGCCACCTAGCAGCCATGGCCACCTGGCATTCAAAGTGGCACTTCTTGCTGGTAATGGAGTCTACAACGAACGACTCACTTTTGGGTCAAGCCTCTAGTGGCTATTTGAGGTACTACAGCCACTTGGATTAGAGCCTTTTCATATTAGTAATTTGTTAAATTATTGTCTGCGTAATGTTCTTCTTCCTGTTCAGTTACTTACATAACCACCCTAATGCCTGGATTATACTTTCCCTTTTGGTCCAAGTGATATAAATTTGATCATGAGACTGTGAATGTGAGGGTCGACATCCGTTCGTTTGACTGTTTTTTGCGGCCGTGAGGACTCATCTGCAGAGATTTCATATTACAGTGCACCAACCGTGCACGGGCACCAGGCGGCGGACTTCAAGTGTACATTAAAGAAGTCTAACAGCAATGTCTCCAGCTGTCCGTGTCTGCAACAGAGTATAATCAAGGCTTAAGTTTCCCCTGTCTTTCTCTTCTCAGTTGCCTGTCTGACAAAGACACACAAGGCACACACAGCAGTACCTAAAATTTTCAACTGAGAGGACAATTGACAAATAAAAGAGGAGAGGATGGGACACATGGCTGCCTAGGGAGAAAAGAGAAAAGCATCAGAGAATGGAAAGTTGTAGAGTGATGGATGGTAGACAGTGGGAGAGAGAGAGAGGCAGTCTTTCACCCTGCGGGAAATTGGAAAATAAATTGAGTTGACATAGGCAGGTTTGCATAGAGATATTGATGCTGGGGAGTGGGAGAAGAGAGGTTTTGACTCGGGGCTTAAAAGGTTCACGCGAGGCTAATCATGTCTGTACCCACCGGTTAGGATGACCAAAAGGTTTCCTGGGGTTAGTAATTAGCTATTTCCATCTGCCATTTATAGAAAGATACAGTCCGATGTGGTTGGCTCTTCAGCGCTAATTAAATGGTGCTTTGGTATATAGTTAGGTGTATTTAGGAAAATGAGGAAGAGTAATTCTTCTAACAAAATCAGAGGAATAAATATAGCTGTTATTGGAGCATCTTGTGGGTGAATCTTCTGCTTGGTGCAGTAAAGTGGGACCCACTGTGGGATGTCAAGTTTGATTTTTAGTGATGTTCACATCTTGATGGCTTAGAGCAGACAGCTAGAGTAAGAGTAAGGTGTCATGCATGCTTTTATGAATGTGTGATGGAAGTACTAGTCAAGTCAAAGTCAAAGTATGCTATGTGTTCAACTATATATATCCATTGCAGGAACTTTCCCCGAAGACAAGGATCTTCTGGGAGTCATTGCTTTTCCACCATGAGGACTGGAGTCTAAATTATGTTCTGGGGAAATTATTTTAGCCCTCAGAAGACCTTGGCGAGGTGCAAGGACTCTAAATGTGCACCAACTTTGGGCGGATGGGGGAAGTGCTGCACTTCCACTGGCTGCATAAGATACATGCAGCATTTGGACCCATATTTTAGAAATTGTTTCTATCTACAAAATGATGAGAACATTTTAAGGTCAGGAAAGATTGTGGACAGAGTTTAAATCATCAGTGTTCCATCCTGTATTGGGAAAACCTTTCCTTTGCGGGACGGAGGGACTCTATTCTGACCTTTCCTGTATACCTTTCTATATAGTAGATGAAAATGAGGCTATGTTGGGCACTAGCATTCACTTTAATTGACGAGGTATAGAACAGCAAGTATGATATGAACACGAACACTGGGAAAAAGTAGTATTTGTTCTATATTTTGACCAAATATCAATAACATGAAGAGCAGAGGGAGTACACAGGTCTGAAAGACACAGGAGCAGGCCGTGCATTAAACTGCATCTATGTAAATGCACTCTCATACATCACAGAGTTCACTGAGCATTTGAGTGTTGATGCTTGTTAGTCAGGTCTCTGTAAACTGAGGGGACAGCTGATCAATGGCTCTTCATCCTTTTCATTTCCAGTCCCAACACCCACCCGTCCACCCCCACGTCTTTGTCTGTGCTGCTAATATACATCCCTCCAGCTCCATCTTTTCATCGCTCTCATCCCTTCTTCCTCCTAACCCCTGCTCTTCTTTTCTCCTGTTTCCTTGATGCTGTTTTGCCTTTTATGTCATCTGAAAGACCCCTCTCCTCTCCTCTCCTCTCCTTCCTGCACGGCATGCTGGGAGTGTGAGTGAATGGGTGTGTGAAGGTGTGTGGTGAGTGCGTGGAGCTGCTGAGTGAGTTTGGGACGTTTGGTCTGCTTTTTTCCGGAAAACTTTGGGCTTATGGGTGGTTAAAAGGTAAGGCAAGTTTATTTCATTGTGTTGTGTGAAGTGAAGAATTTTAGTTAATTGGCCGGTTTTACCTTGAGTCATGGCGTCCCTCCCCAGTGAGGGTTCGCCTCCCCTGTCTATTAGACATGGGGCCAGGGTGGTGGCACCCCAACAGTACACCGTTGAGCAGGTTCTGCTAGCTGTTGGTGAACAGGTGGGCCATGAGAACATAACTTATGGCTCTCGGATGAACAAGGCTGTGGAGCGCGCTGTAGATGCCGGTACGGGAGAACAGCCGGCTCGGTGCGGACGAGCAGCCGTCTACGAGCAGCGCTGTCATCGGCGAGCCGCTAGCGGCGCAGGGTGACAGAATGGAGGTCGCAGCCAGTGCTCCACATGCTGCGCTAGAAGAACAGGGGATAGTACAGGGGACCAATGAGGTGGAGGATGGATGTGATGACATACAGGACAGGGAAAGTGTGGAGGAAAATCAGGACAGTGGACAGACCAAAGCAACGGCAAGTGAGGTGGGTGTTGTGAATGTAATTTCAGGTTCTTTGAGCGCAGAAAATGAGGAAGACGACTTGTTGGAAGATGATTCCCTGTCACAATGCTCTGATATTGTTTCACAAGAAGACCATCAGGAGTCGTATTCCTTAGCAGATATAAACCGCTTTTTGGATGAGACATTTGGTATGCAGTCTGTGGAAGTCACTGAGTTTTTTCCAGATGTTGATCTTTTTATAAAATCTGTTCTGAAAATACAAAGAGTTGTTGGTTATGAACAGTTGAGTAAACAGAAAAGATTCCGTCTTAAAAAGATCCTGACTAAGTTGAGGAGGGAAAAACGAGGAAAAACTCCTTTAAAAGCATCGTAAAATGTTTGGAGCACTAAGGGTGTCTTTCTGGAAGCGTCTCACTGTCTTTTCTCTCTTTCTCCTCCTCTTCTCTCTGTCTTATATGGCAAGCTTGAGAGTAGGTACACTTAACATTAATGGGGGTAGGGATGGGGAAAGGCGTGGAGCTTAGCAAGAACAAAAACATCGATGTGTTCTTTTTACAGGAAACACTATAGATAATGAGACAGAATGGGGAATGAGTTGGAGTGGGCAGGCTTTTTTAAGTCATGGTACTAACCTCAGTGCAGGTGTAGCAATTTTATTTTCTAGGCACCTTCACCTGTCACATGTTTCTGTCTGTGAGATAGAGCAGGGAAGGGCACAGGTAGTAAAAGCAACCATCAAGGGAATTTCTTTTGCTTTTATGAATGTATACGCCCATAACTCAGCTGCGGGTGGTGTGCGATTATTTCGTAAAATTAATGATGAGTTATCAAAATTAAATAGTGGTTCAATAATAGTGGTGGGGGGAACTGGAATTGCACAACCCACCCTTCAGTTGACAGAAACACAGGAGAGCCTCACCCACCTTCGGGCTCACTTTTGTCTACAGTCATTCTTCAGAATGATTTGACTGATGTGTGGAGAAAGCTCCATCCCACAACCAGACAGTATACGTATGTAAAAGTCTCTGAGAGCAATGTGAAGGCAGCTAGGCTTGATAGATTATATATCAATCAGATGTATAATAATAGACTAGTTAAAGCAGAGATTTCACCTGTTGGTTTTTCTGATCATCATTTAGTGACTGCAGATATTTCTTTATTGATGCATTCTAACATATGTTCGCACTGGCACTTTAACGTGCAGCTGTCAACGATTTCGAAGAAGGCTATATATGAGGTGGCTGTAAAGGTGCTGAACAGGGGATTGTTGGCTGGTGTTCTGGAGTCGAGGTGGTCAGGTGTGTTTGCTCCGGGGTCATCTCCGAGGGGCAGCTGGAGGTCCCTGTACAAACCTCCCATAGAGAAACGCAGTGCGGATCTCCAGCGGAGAATAGTGCATGGGGCCGTGGCTACAAACAGACACGTGGCACATATGGATCCACGAACAGGGTCCCACTGTCTTTTCTAACTGCGGAAACACTGCAGCACCTGTGGCTTGGCTGTTCCAGGCTAGCTGGCCTTTTTTCATTGCTGCGGCAGTGGCTTGCTGGCCTGGGAGTGTTTTGGAGGAGGGTCTCTTTACCCTGGGTCCGAGGTACTCTGCAGCGCAGCGTAGGAAGGTTTGCTTGATTAATTTTTTAATAGGTCAGGCGAAGATGAGTATATGGCTCACAAGGAGGAACAAAATGAAGGGAACAGGATCTGTTAATTTAGAACTTATGTTTAAAGGGTTAGTGGGTGCACGTTTGAAAGTAGAGTTTGTTTATTACAAGATGGTGTCCAACATTGAAGAGTTTGTCTCTATTTGGGGCATTAATGGAGTTTTGTGCAAAATAACTGATGATAATTTAGTTTTGAATTTTTGAAAAGAGCCGAATGGCGTGTTTCCTGGTTTTGTTTTGTTTTCTGTGTTTATTGTATTTGGGTGGGGTCGATGGTGGGAGGGGAGGGTTGTTCATATGTTGATTTGGCATTCATTTTCAGTTATGGTTGTGAGTTGAAGTATTGATGTAATAAAGGTGTGTTAAAGGTCAAAGGTCTCCTCTCCAGTTTAAGCCAGTCATAAGTGTGTCCTTGGCTTCCTGGGGAGCAAGAAAAGGGGCTTTGCTTCCTTCCCCCTCCCCTGTTCATTCACTCCCTCCTCCTCTCACTCTCCCTGTCTTTAAAAAAGGTGTGAGTCATGTGATGACATCCAGAAGAGCTTCAGCACATACAGATCCTCATAGGCGCCTGTAGGAGCCAGTCAGTCGATAATCAGGGCTCGATGTATCTCTGATGGAGCTGACAATGAGCTGACAAGAAAGGCTTATGGAAAACATTGACACCCCCCACAGCAAGGTCAGGGTTCAGCATTGATCCGGTGAAAAAGAGGCGACTGCAAGAACACATGGCTGAATTTAAAAGCAGTTTGTCTAACGTTACAGAGTCACAGAGTTTCGTTTCTGCCGTGTTTTCTCTGACTGCTTGGAAAGTCACATCTTCCAAGTCATTTCTGATTCACTGAGTCTGGCTAGTATTGTAACAGGGGCTCTTTTGCAAAGAACCAGATTTTCAATACCAGAACTTTGTAGTTTTGATATGAAATCAGTTTGTAGTCCAACTGCTGCTGACTAGTTACGTGTGAGTAAGCTCTGGTTGCAGTTCATTTGAAATAAAAATAAATACAAATGAAATAAAATAGGGGAAAGGTCTGCAACCTATTTGTCTCCAAGTATTAGGAGCCTAGTATTCATATTAATAGCATATAATTACCTTTGTCAAGCAAGTTATGTTTTTTTTGGTCTGCCAGCCTGCCTGTAAACACAATAGCTCAAAGTTTTAAATGATTTCAGTTTAAAGAAATTAAAAATTTAAATTTAGCATACACGTACCGAGGTCTTCAAGGTCAATGTAATGATTTATTGGTCAAAAATTGACAAAAGGTCTTTTACCTTAGAGACTATGATTCTTACAAGTGTGGTGTGGTGTGTTGTCAATATATAGAAAGTACTGTATTATCCTGTCTTCCTTCTCTCTCCCCAACCGGTCCCTGAGCCTGGTTCTGCTGGAGGTTTCTTCCTGTTAAAAGGGAGTTTTTCCTTCCTACTGTTGCCAACGTGCTTGCTCATAGGGGGTCATATGATTGTTGGGTTTTTCTCTGTATGTATTATTGTAGGGTCTACCTTACAATATAAAGCACCTTGAGGCGACTGTTGTTGTAATTTGGTGCTGTATAAATAAAACTGAATTGAATTGAATTATCTATAAAGATTTAAAATATAATGAGGTAACTTGAGCTAAAAATTTAATAAGCTCAAGTTATTCATGTGCATGTAATTACAAATCAATTGCTATTATTTACTCACCTCCTTTTATCTGATTTTTACTGCACTACAAGGACGGAGGCTTGTGCTCTCTGAGTGCTTCTTGTTTAAATCTTAAAACTTTTAATGCTTCTCAGCTTCTCAACCTTTTTTTAAGGAGGCACTTAAAAAAGGTTTCAGTTCTCCTTTAATCATCCTGTAGTCAAATGGTTCAAACTGGGTTATGACCACTGAGTGATATATTCTGTGTCAGAAATCTCATCCATTTATTGAACTGTCAAAAGTTTTAAACTCCAAATCTTAAGAATAACCTTAAGTTGCTAAGACCAGCAGGGCATTATTGAAACATTTTTCCCTATTTTGATGTCAAAGAGGATTTTATTTTTTCTCTTCCAAGCAGCTGCCTGTAACAGGGTGGGTGAATAAAACATGGCACAATCTGTTTATCTTCCTCTGAGTGACAGGATGATTTAGAAAAAAAGTGCTCCCTTTAAAAAAAAAAACACTGACTGCCTTCATCATCAATATCCATTCCTCTTTTTCAACATCCACCTTCGTCCTCTCTTATCCCCCCTCTCTCTCATGATTCCTGGTGATGGGGAGGGGGTGAGGCATGCAGCCATCTGCTGCCCAGCAAATCCTTTCCTGCCTTATCATCCTTAATTTGTTTATTAACGCCACTCCTGGGACAGCAGTGATACCTCTATCTCTCCTATCCCATCAATCTCTGCTCATCTTCCTCTCTATAGTCACCTAAGCTCTCCGCCTCTTTCTCCTCTGTGAGCTTTTATCAGATGTTCCTCTTCCACTCAGTTTGGGCTCTTCAGCTCTGCAACTGTTTGCTCCCTTTATTTTACCTGATAGCATCAATTTCTTCTTCTGTTTGTCTACGTCTGCCTTTTTCTCCCAGAAGACAGATTGTAGGAATGAGGTCAGAGACTGTGTGTTCGTGTGTCTGTGAGCAAGTGAGCATATGGATGTGGATATGAATGTGAGGCGACTGTTGAGGGTTTGTTTATGTAGGTGTTGCTCTTGCTGATGTCATTATGATCCCCTGCAGAAAAGACAACGGACACAGGAACACACCCTGGGGATAGGTGTGTGTGTGCACGCATGTGTGTGGACCTTTCATTGAACCTGGCTACTGTCATATTGTATTTCTATGGAATCTATGTTTGCCCACACTGGATTACTAGATGTTTTACCTTACTGCATATTCTTTTATCATATTTTCTTGCCTCGGGAAGTAATTAGAGATTAAAGGTTTACTCTAGCAACTCCTAGATCTTTGGGGACTGCTTTGTTTTTCTGGAGCTTAGATATTTAGCTGTTTTTTGTTATTTAACTCAGATGTTTTATTATTTGGTCAGCTACTTGATACTGTTTAGTAACCTTTAAAAATCCCGAAACACACATACACAAAACTGTAACATCCGTCTTAACTTTAAAAATGCAAATAATTTGTGAGTAGTATGAAGTATTTTATTACAAATACAAGAGAAAATCTCTTCAAGTGGAACTGGGGAAATAAAATTTATTTCAATAAAATGAGATTTTGTTATTGAGAAGACACAAAAAGTGGGTGGGGTGGTTGTGGGTATCAAGGGTCTCACAAACAACATATTATTATCCCACAAGAGATTTTGAAAAAGGAAGTCTGATGGAAAATGTCTGCTTCTTTGATAAAACTGGGAATTTAACATGTGCAACTCTCAGCGTCCAATTAAAGTTGAATGGGTGTGCACTGATGAGATGAAGCTTAACATTCACTGTGTGGATAGGCTGATAAAACATTCATTAATTTAAAATACTTTGGGCATGCAGTTTGGGGTGAACTTTGGTACGACTCTGTAATGCTACAGTTTTTATGAGCTTCTGGCCGCAACTGCAGCCGAGGCTTACGCTGCTACTTTATTGTTTCTCAGAGAGGGAGTGAAAGCAGCTATCCTGCTGTGCTTTTTCGCTTCGCTCATGTATGACACAGTCATTTATGGTTAATTCAAATTTCTTTGTTATATTACAGTATATAGTTAGATGACAAAAACACTTATAAACAGTGTTTATAAGCACTTAACAACAGGATGATGTATACATGTAACAATGACATATGTATACAGATAAGATAAGATAAGACTTTATTGATCCCACGGCAGAGAAATTTGTGCGTTCCCTCAGCTCAGGTACAGATAGCAGAAAAAAATACAAATAAAATACAACAAATACAAAATAACTAAGAGAATACACTATATACAACGGTAGCATACACAGTATGTGATTATGGATAGAGGGTTGTAGAAATATGCAAGACATAAATTTAACTGTTCTACCATTACTGTTACTATGTAAGAAATAGATATCTATAAGTATCTATAAGTATAGATATGTACACTCACACACACATGTACACACTAAATATACATATGTATACATATAGATACACATATACCTGCACACGTCCATACATATAAAAGGTGCATTGTCGATGTCCACAATGTCCAGTGACTCATGACATCGTGATTGAGGAGCTAAAGAGTGTAACTGCATATATACAGTACTGTGCAAAAGTTTTAGGCAGGTGATAAAAAACGCTGTAAACAAATGATGCTTTCAAAAATGGAAGTGTGAATCATTTATTTTCATCCATCAACAAAATGCAGTAAATTAACCAAAGAGAAATTTAAATCAAATCAAGATTTGGTGTGACCACCCTTTGACTTCAAAACAGCATCAATTCTTTTAGGTACACTTACACACAGTTTTTGAAGGAACTCGGCTGGTAGGTTGTTCCAAACATCTTGGAGAACTAGCTACAGATCTTCTGTGGATGTATGCTTCCTCACATCCTTCTGTCTCTTCATGAAATCCCAGACACACTTGATGATGTTGAGAGCAGGGCTCTCTGGGGGCCATCCCATCTCTTCCAGTACTTCTTGTTCATGTTTATGCTGAAATTAGTTCTTAATAACTTTGGCTGTATGTTTGGGGGCAGAATACATTTGGGTCCAATAAACATTCATTTATATTTCTGAAAGCATTCTTTGTTTACAGCATTTTTTCACACCTGCCTAAAGCTTTTGCACAGTACTGTAGACTTATTTGTCTTCTTTGCAAGCTACATATAATCCTGTTTAGTTTTAAAGACAAAGTCTAACCTGCACACTGTGGGTTTGAGGTTGACATGGTCAAAAACATACATGTTTAACCTGTAATTTTAAAAAGAGACATTTAAGGGAGATAGTACGTGCATTGATTTCATTGGTCAATAATCGAAGATCCAAATTGTACTGAACACTGAACATATACTGGATTCACATATTGGCTAAAATCAAGTGAATTGGAAATTATAATAAATATTGTTTTAATGTATAGAGGTTAATAATTGCTGTATGTGTGATGATGCATGCCCTCAAAACGACATGAATGAAAAAACATGGTCATGTAGTAATTTCATTGACGGGATGTAAAATATTGATTTAGCCTTCACGTCTGAAAAGTAAAGCCATTGTGGGAGTGGCGTAAAGCTGAGCTGAGTTTCTGAGCTTTAAATGAAAAAATGGAATAAAATGTGTCTCGATGAAGAAGACAGTATCCTAGGCTTTCACCCGTTTCATGCTGGAGTAGTCTGCAGCTTGGGTGTGCCTCTCAAAAACAAATAACTAAGGAAGATGATGAAGCTAAAAACTGGAAGAATCAACAGTGATAGATGGCAGTGCAACGTGGGTTCAATGCACTGTTTGTAGTCTGTTATAGATCTGAGAGTACTGTGTTCTCCTCACAGAAACAAAGAACGCAAAGTTGTTTTGTTCTTTTGACTTCAAATGGTGCATCAGAGCTGCAGCCTTGGGCAAGCTGTCTCATGCGCAAACACTAACTCGTTAATTCTCTGCATCACTTAAATGTCAGCATTTCCTCCCTGCTTTACACAAAGCTTAAAGTGGAGATTACTCATGACATCATATTCTGTCTCTGTTTCTTTTTTGGAATGAGGCTCTCATTTGTTCATTCATGATGCAACACAGATGAGCAGTGATGATGGGCGCGCTTCATTTCTCCTCCTCAGAGGGAAACATCTCATGTTCATCCAAAATCCTCTTTGTAGATCAGAACTTTAAATTGCCACACGGGTTCATAATCACCGTAGTGCAGCTTGCCAGTTAAAAGGGATGTACTGGAGTTTGATCTTGTATCTGTAGGGTGTGTGTGTTTGTGTGTGTGTGCTGAGCCTTCACATACCTGTGGCTCTAAAAGTAGCTTTGTATAGCCGTGGTTATGGATGCAGCCATCAATTTGACAGATCTGTGATGTTCCATGAGTCAGTGGGAGAGGCTGGCTGTGGCATGACAGAAAGCCACTCTGCTGATTGGCTAACACATACAAACATATATATGAAAATGGATCATACCTTCTTTAAGCTTCACTCTTGGGTATGCCTATTTTTTATCACAGCTTATTTTCCTCTGCAATCACCAGGTAATTACACGGCTTGTTGCTTCATCAATTAAACATGAGCGCCTGACATGCAGACTTACAGTGTAGCACAATATTGATCACACCATTTTTTGATATGACAACACGAGTAAAATGTTTCAACAAAAGCGGTGTTGACTATTTTTTAATTGAGATTGTTATTTTAGCTGTTAGTTATTGTCTTTTTATTGCACCTTGATTCTCAGAGGCAGCAGACTCTCTAGAAAAAAACACTGTTTAAATCAATAGTGTATAAAATGTAATTAATCAGCCCTTCGATTTGATTTAACGCAGAGCCCTGGATATAACACAGAAACACACATATGCAGTAGAAGAAACTAGGAGGTAAAGACCAATCAACAGGCAAAAAAATCCAATAAAATAATACAGTAAAGCTAAACAGCGCCCCTTTAAAGATAACAGCCAGTGCTTATTTCTCAGTGAAAACCCGTCTTGTATCCCTTCAAAGCGCCAGTCTTTCCAGACCATTTTATCTTTATTACAAGGCCTCATATCACACGATAGCTGCGGTCATCATTTGCATTATTGCTCCTTTGAACTGTCTCTCTTCAGCGGAAAAGACTTCCTCTTTTGTCCTCTTTGAATGCGTGCACATCTGCTGTGCCGCTCATGGAAAACCTCATGCAAAAGAAGCAAAGTGTTTGCTCTCAGGTCATCTGCCGCCTGTATTATTCATCTGCAACATTTCCACCTCCCAACACATGAAATATGAATGAGACCGAGATGACCTGGAACCACTGAAGAGGCAGTGCCCAGCAGGGCAGTTTGACTTGGAGGGACGCTTTAATGCCACTCTGCAACTTATATTTGATCTTTAGTAATGTTCTAAACTCTGTAATCGAGCTAAATTTTGTTTTTGAATTTTTGTACTTCTCCTAGTTTATTAGTCCATTCTAGACCTGCCGTTCACTCAGATGGATAAAGATTTTTTGGACAGAACCGCCAAGCCAGTCAATTTGGTGGTCAAACAGTGTGTCTGCAACAAACAGGGCGATAGGAGATATGTGCTATGGAAGAAGAAGCTTAATGGAGAATTTCGCCAACTAAAACTAACTAGTAAAAAACTGGGGGATAATCTCGCAACAATCCAACCAATTATAAAAAGACATGCAAATTGAGGCTCAAATTGCATCTACACTCTGCACATAGTTGGAGAGGAGCAGGAAGATATGATCTGTGCTCAAGGACTTATTTTGTGCAATATTTTCAGTCTAGCATTTTTATCACACTTTCAACTTTGACAGCCAGCATCCTCCCTGTGCCCATTGTGCTGCCATCGTAATCGAATGCAGGTTTTTTCACTTGCTGTTAAAGCGTTTTAAAACCACTTCGCGCTGATGCTCGGCGCCCAGCCGGCCTGCTATGAAAACAAAGTGCACTTCTTATTTTTACATATGCAGCCCAAAATAACCGTTTTCAGATTCCCGCAGAGACGAGCACTCAGCAGCTGTAGTAAAACTTCTCTACTGTACAGCTCTTCATATCTCCACAGAGACCTGTAGTTCACACACATACCACAGTCATTCTGCCTAATTAGGGGTACTCTTCCACACTTCCACCTTTTGATGTTGCCTGTGCTCGGAGCCTCGCGGGCTCCCCCGCCCACTCCCTGGCCTCCCCTCCCTCTGATGAGACTAGTAGTGTAGGTGTTGCTGACAGTGCCCCCGGGTGGTGCCTCATTAACCCACATTTCAGTGGCTGATGGTAAACAGAGAGCCATGGGGGGGGTTAGTCTGTTTGTGGGAATGCGTCTGAGATGTAAAATGGAAATGCTGAACGATGCGTTTGAAGATACTCTTCAGCTTGTGCATACCAGGATGTTTTTTTTTCTTTGTAAACCCATTTATATTTATTTTACATCATCCAATTCCCCATGTAGTACAGTTATTGTCAAACTAGTCTATTGTAATGATGTATTCATTTACTGCTAGAAGCTGGAGCTTAAAGATTGGAAAGGCATGATTTCTGCTTATTCATTCTAAATCCCTAAGTGGAAAAAGCCCACAGGATGCTGCTTGGCTACTATTAAGCCCCAAAACATTTAGTTAAATAAACAAATCCACAGTTTGAAAGTCTTTGAAGGAGATTAAATGTTGTATCGTGTTGCAATCTGTATCTGCAAGCCTACAGGTGCTGTTTCCCCATTCGTCACAGGTCATCATTTTCCTTTACTGATGAGTAACAGTGTAGTCTGAGGTGTGGGTGTGTCATGCTAGTATCAGCTGGCACAGCTTTAAGCTTCTAGCTTCAAGCAGGGTAAGGATCAGTTTACAGAAGCTTGGCTACCTCCTCCTCACATTTCTAGATGCTTTTTTCCCCTTAATCGTGTAGTTGTCATCCCCAGTAGGAGCTGACTCAATTGCACATCTTACCTGGAGCCTCAAAAGAGATATTTTATTTTCAAAGAATTATGACACATCCAGTCGTATTTGATGTGAAAAACTGGTTGAGATTCCCTTGAAAGAATACCTTGAAGCTGGAAGAAGAAACTGGGAAACACTCCACTGAAAACCTCTGTGGATTAGAGCTGATGTTTTTCTTGTTGTGTGTTGTGAGAGAAACGATTTGAAAGGACTGAGGTGATGAAGCTGATGCCCATCCCCCAGGACATCACTGCTAAAAAGCAGACTCCTTTTCTAAGTAGTGTTTGTTTACTGTTGTTTTACCTCAAACCTCATGATATAGCGCGAGAAAATCTGAAGTAATGATATTTCTGATAATACAGAAAAAAGTCGACATTTTATTGACATTTGCAGCAGCATTTAAAAGCGTAAGTGAAGGTTATTTAATAATAACACGGCAATAGATCTAGGGCAGAGATAGCGCAGTAGGTAGAGCGCTCACCCCGTGATTGGAAGCTCAGCGGTTCAAATCCACCAAACAGCTACCCTGAGGTACCCCTGAGCAAGGTACCGTTGTTACGCACTGCTCCCCGGGCACTGTATTGGTGGCTCCCCACTGCTTCACATGGTGAATGGGTTAAATGCAGAGGACAAATCCCCTACGGGATTAATAAAGTGTATAAAAAAGCCGCTTTTTACTACAAGCCTCATCCAAGCACTTTTGTCGCTTTGTGTAACATTAACACACACTTACACTCAGATTTATGCATCAGGGGCAATTTGGGGTTCAGTGTTTTGCTCTAAGAATACTTTAATATGCAAACAGGAGTAGTTTGGGAATCAGACCGCCGATCTTGCAATTTTTAGGTGACCCGCTCTACCGCCTGAGTCACAGCTGCACCAGTTATATAGCATAAGCTAAGTGTGAGCACACAAGTAGCCTGGGTAGTGTTTTATCTTGAAATTTAAAGTAAAAGTACAAAGTTTACATTTTTTAAACTTTAATTTAACAATAACTAAAGTTACTTAACCTTAAGCCTGCATTATAATAAAACTGGAAAATATCCGGTTAAGCTTTTTAAACATTTGCCCTTCCTGTCATAGCTAGCCAGAGCAGCTAGCCAGGGTCGTTTGTTTACTTCTGGGTTGTACATCATCAGCTGCTGGCATCTCCTCCTCCGTAGCCTGGTTGTACATATGTTTCTGCATCAAGTGGTGAAACAGGTTTGTTGTTTCCACCTTCAGCAGGTTTTCAACAGTTTGCCTATTTTTTAAAGCACTGTGCTTTGTTGCAGGTTGTAGAAGTAGCTCCCTTTTTAGGTATTAAATCCTCATCTGAGGCTCTTGCTTTCAGACATGATATGACATTATGACACTTTGTGATCACATGAAAATTTATACTATTATTATTGCGATCGCTATGATATGGTACAGCTGTATCAAACTTATTAGCAACATACTTACTGTGCTGTTTCATTACAATTTCAATTTTTCCCCCTAAAATGGGATTAAGATGTAGTTTCTTGAGAAGGTTTCAAGTCAAGAAATTACATTAAAATCTTGCTTGATTAATATTTTGTCCTTAAAAACATTTTCTGTAACGGTTCAAAGTCTACTGCACATGTTCTCAGACAGGAAAAGACAAAGTTTTCCACAAGGCTGCTCACACTCCAGTTCCATCCAGACCCTTATCTTCTTTCTGTGATTAGTATTTCTTCAGCCTCACTCTTCATTGCTTTAATTTGCATCTAAAACCATTTAGTAAACTAATCCTTCTAATAGAAGTAAATGTATAGACTCTGATCCCTCAGTGCTCCGACCTCTTCCCTCTTCTCTGTGCATCCTCCCCCCTGACAGGAGAATGAGAGGCACTTCACTTCATTAGGTTACTAGTTTCTTATTACCTGCTGAGCCCCGCGCAGCCCTCGTCTTGCAGTGTGTGTGTGTGTGCCCTGTCTGTCTGTCACAGCAATGAACTCTAATAGTCTCAAATGTAAGGTGACTCATCTGGAATGAGCCATTGTTCTTGATTACAAATAAGACTGGGACCTCTATTATTTATTTCTACTGTTTTTTTATATATGAGAAACACAGTATATTTGATTTTCCATCATATCAAATGAAAAAAGTTTTAATTGATTCATTTTATATTCATTTTACCACACAGATTGCACTGAAACTCCTTTGTGCTCATGCCTCTAAATGCTTGCCTGCAAGTCAGAGCCTAAAATGAAACATTTCGATCATGTTGTTAGAATTAAGTTCTTTTTCCCAGAAGAATTTCCTCTCTGGCTCAATCTCGCTTGTGTGCATTAATCTAAAATTGAAATGGCGGTCAGATGTTTCTTATGTAAGACACTGCAGATAAGCATCTCAATCAATGGACTTTAACGCAGAGGCCAGATTGCTCTGGAGGATTGAAGCTTGGTGTGGGTCGACGTTCACAGGGATAGAGGCGTAAACTGGTGGATCAGTGCATGGCTGACAAAGACAGAGGGCAGGCGAGCAGGAAAAGCATCACATCCAGGTCGCTTATGCAAAACTAGAGGCACATATGATGAATATTTCAAAAACCAACGAGCTGTGTTTTGTTTTAACTCCACCTGATTCATCACTGCCTCACAGTTGAACTGCAGTTTGTTTAAAAGGATCGCTGATTTGCCTAAATGTCTAAGGAAACTGTTATCGTGCCATAGCTTTCTTTATTTAGACAGACGCCTCACCCACTTAAAAGAGGACAGAGGCAGTGATACTGTACACTTAGCATTTGGTGGTGATTTATGACTTATGAGCTTTCTCAGACTGCCTCACATTTACAAAGTCTGCTCCCTTGGTCACTGTGGAAGTCATTGTTGTTGCAGGCGGCTGTTATTGGGGCTTCAGAGGTCTCTAAAAGGGAAACCAGTCGGTCGTATTTCAGTGCCGCTTGTGGCTGCTGCCTTCGGGCTCGTGTAAAGTGAAATATCACAGCAGCCGCCTGTGTTGGAGCTGTGTTGGAGACTAGGCTGCGTGCTGGCACACAGTGTGTGGACAGCAGTCTGCCATTTTCTGCCACATGCTGAGTTGCAAGCGCAGTGTGTCTGTACATTCAAGTGCATGTGCACTCCCACGCATTTGAAGTACTCTAAGGCGCTGCGCTGGCTTGGCTTAGAAGACATGAAGATATATTTTAATCTGGCTTTGTCTGTGTTTTTTTATCATTTTGTGCACAATGTTTGGTTTTTTTGTCAAAAAAATCTTCGTGCATTGTCTTGACTCAGTGCCGCAGCTGATGTGAAGCGCAGCGTAAAGGACAACAAACACATACGGATCTAATTGACTGTGAACGTTGTCTTCAGAAGTTTACTGCCACTGCGCATCCAGCAATGACTGAGCTGATTTAAGTCAAAAGCATCCTCCAGATTTTCACATTCTGCCCCTTAGGTGACTGTCAAAAAGCCTAATTTTGAAGTTTTGAAACCAGTTTGGCCAGTACGCACAGAGGTAATCGGAAAAAGTTGAATTTATCAGTCTCTGTTTGTCTCACCGTGTGCCCTCGCTTGGCCTCGCTGTGCGCTCCGGCAAGTCTGTCACCCTCCTGCGGTGCCTTCCTGCAGCTCTTTCCAGCTGTGCTAACGCTGGCTTGCCTTCATTTCACACAGCATAGACCTTCTGATTCAGACACCTGCTGAGACGCAGCACACTTTGGCAGCAGGTAAACCTTTTCATGCCGTGTCAGGTTTAAGGGTGTTTAAATATTGTTTTCCCAGTCAGCCCGACCACCTCACAGAACGCTTGAGGGAATCTTTTCATAGTTTTTGCAGACACCATCAGGACGTGAGGACCTTGATGTAACTTCAGTTTCTGAATGACATATTTAAGTAAATTTTCTTAATGCCTTAAGTTTCAAAGTTAGGTAATTAAATCCACGACAGCAGCCCCACCATTACCCTAAATGATTTAGGCATGCTTGGAATGTGTAGATTTTGTTGATATTATTAGAAACTCCTGATTTCTAAAGGCTGGGCATTGATATTATATAGAACCTCAATATATTTCATAGCTTTTATCACGCTTTTCTGACCCACGACTTTGCTTATAACCTTAGAATAACAATATTTATTAATGCTACACCAGTCAGCCACAATATTAAAACCACTGACATGTAAAACTCTGATCATCTAGTTACAACACAATATTGTTTTAGGAAACCTTAAATGCTGGCATTCATGTGGAAGCTACTTTGAAAATCTAAGCACAATGTGCCTAAAGACTGTTGGAGATGAAGCATTTGCCCTTATTTGATGAGGCTCTCCCCAACGTCAGTGGACCTCCTCAGCCCAGCAGGACAGTGCACTGGACATTTCCCAAGAACCGCTCAACAAAAGGTCTAACGCACTGACCTGGCTTCCAGACTTCCCCTATTACATTCCAATCAAGCATTTGTAGGATCTACTGGAACAAGCACAATCTAAGGAAGGCTCCATCCGGCAAACCACGGGACTCAAAGGATCTGGTGCCAACGTCCCGGTGCCAGATACAGGCCACGCCCTAGTGAATGCCCTGATGGGTCAGTGCTGTTTTAGTGGCACATGAGGGACCTACAGTGCTCTAGTGTTTTTGCCTATTGGTGTGGAACATAGCAAAGGCACAAAGAGTAAAAAAGGGAGCTGCCAGACTCCCCAAAATGCCAAATCTGTAGCCGCCTGATTTTTGATGGCAGAATTTCTTGCATCTTGTGGATAAGGTTTGGAAGAATGAAAAGCTAATTATGCTGGAATCTGAGCTGTCGCTGTACTGGCAGAACAGGTCTGTAAGCAAAGAGTTTTTAGGACACCTGCTGCAGTGTATTATATTTAAACACTGAAACATCTAGTCACAGATTCAGCGCTAACTGCTTATTATTCTAATTCAGTAGAAATGAGGCCTTCATTACTCACAGGAAGTGTTTTATTGTGTTATTATGCATTAGAGGCACATGTGACAAAATCATTGTAGATTTTAAACCAGTTTTGTTAGCTACATTTAGCTACATCTTTAATTTTTTTTAAAAACCACTTGCAGATTACTGGAATACACCGGGCGGGGTTGTGTTTAGTTCGGGCTTCAGTGTGGTCACTGGAGACCAATCACATCTGCTTAGGACAATGCTTGGAATCCCACCAAATGTGGCACCCTGCTCTGTGTGGTATAAATTATATGACTAACAATGTAACTCAAATTTTTCTCAGAAGTTGCATTAGATTGTACAGAGCAGATTAGGAGGGCACGACATACGATAAGAAACTACACAGCGAATACAGCCAGTTTTCAAAATAAAAGACTCAGGTGCAGACTGTGTGCTTTGCCTCTGCAATGCTCCTGTGGTGCTTTAAGCTAATATTTGTATTCTCTTGTGGTGGATAAACTTTCATTGTTGTGGTTTTTTAAATAGATCACTCTTGTCAGCAGCAGGGATCCTGTTTTCCCTTTTTTTGAATCAAGATGGTTGTGATTCCTGAAAACATGACAGCAACCAGAATATGTTTACATCCTTTAATGTATCTGTTTTGTGATGAACCCATGGCATTTTCAGGAAATGTGAGCATTGAGGTGTGTGAATTAGTGTCAAGCTGAGAGGTTGCCAGACAGGCACACACATGTATAAATAAACACACAAAGATGGACGCACACACATAAATACACACCTGCACACAGATCTGGATGAGATAGACGGGCACAGTCTGCATGTCTGTAGGGAACACTAGGAGGTGTCAAAAACCATGAGCACATTATTATCACCTCTTCTACTACCGCACAGGATCTGAAAGACATCCAGCCTTCATCACTCAGACACACACACACACACACAAAGAAAGAGAGATGAGTAATAAGACAGCCTACTCTGTCTGCTCAGAAACACTTCTGCATAGTTTAGGAGGTTCAGAAGCACCCATGAGGAGAGGATGAATGAAACGGGCTGGAACGGCAGGGAATTGGCTCAGTGATTTAAATGCTCGCTGGATAAAGACAGAAAAAAATAAATAAATAAATGGGTCACTTCAGTCAGTGGCGATAACCAATTTCTCATTCCCTCTCTGTAAAGCCTATCGGTTTCAGTGGGATTGTCAGAGCGGGGTTATTCCATGAGCAAAAAGGCAGAGAGAGAGGGAGTGTGTGTCACCCACTGTCCCGCAGTACTGAGCTTAATTCTAAGCATTCAAATCTGTTTGAAATCTCCAGATCTGGGGACAAACAAAATGTGAATGAAGTAAGCTGCATCATATTTGCGGGGGAGGACCAGGAGCCTGTGTAGAGGGGGAGTGGGGAAAAAAAGGAAAAAAGGGCGGATCTACCCAAGTCCCTGCCAATCATCCAGCACTCCTGGGATGGAGGAGGGGGAGGTGTGGGGTGGGGTTCATTTCTAAATGACAGCCACTTGTCACAGCTTTGGAGCCAAAGCACTCTTCACTTCCCCGCATCCCGCAAGGGGCAAGGGGGGAAAGGAGACTGGGTGGGTGCTAACGTCAGAAATCATGTGACCTGAGCTTTGCATGAGTCTCTGGTAGATTTTCTCATCATGTGGTTGAAGATGGTGGTGGTGGATGGAGGTTTAATCAGAAGAGCTGGGGTTTAACACAAGGTGGGCCGAGGCTTTTTTCTGTTTTATTAGACTCTGTTCTTCATCAGTCCTGCAGATTCATTCATCCCAGTCTTAGATGTGTGTTATCGGGTCAGTCTCTTTTGTTTTTGGCCTGTTGTCCTAGATTACATTCGTGTCTGCTGGGCAGTAGTAATGTATGGAATTTACGTCATTTGCTTCACTGCTTTTATTGTTAGCTTTACTGTTCAAAAAATACCCATTAGTTGAAATGCAACTGGAGGCTGGTGTAGTTACAAAGTGTTGTAGGGTGATTCCACACTGGATGGCTGAATGTTAACTAAACTTCGATGTGCTTTATCTGGTGTGTTGTTGTGTGCAGATTTATATATTTTTATATGATACCAGACTGTTTCTTAATATATTATTATGTCATTATAATAGTGTTTCTTGATAAGGGCCCACAATATTTCAGGATCATTTTAAATAATCTTATTTAATTTGATTAATCGTTTGTGTTTGCTAAATGGATATTTCGCTAGAACTTCAAAATTTAATTTCACACTGAGGCTTCTAAGCAGGTCCAACCAGTATGGGTTTCCTCTCTTACTACACTGTAATTAATTGCTATAACAATGCATGAAACTGCATGTCAGTCTTTGAATACACTTGACTTTTTTGAATTCTTTGAGGAAAAAATATACGCAGAAAGCTATTTTACAATAACACGGTACATTACCTTATTTTCCTTGAGTACACCTGTAATTTATCTGAGCAAAATGATGGTGCATCAGTTCCTCAGTTAGTTTGTTAAATGCTTAATTGAAGTCATTAAAATCATTTTATAATACAATGATTCAAAGTACTGTGAAATAACCCTCATAACACTGTTTATTGAGATTACAGGAGCATTAAAATGCCATTCTCATAATAAGCAAAGAGCTGACAGTATTAAACTGCTAAGCTTATATGTCACCCATCACAATAATGTAATATTTTTGTATTGGAAGAACCTGTTTATGCAGATTACATTAGTTTAAGTGTAAAATAACAGTATGTTGCTGGCAAATCTAGCTGTCCGGACCTAACCTTGTAATGTAACAGAAAAATGTGTTAAATTGTGATTTCTGATGAAAAATAATTACTGTATAAATTGTCCTTTTGTAAATATATATATATATATATATATATATATACATATATATATATTCTCCTCAGAGTGTTTTCCAGGAAGTCCATGAACGGCCTAACTGATTAAACACACACATGTTCGTGTGATGTGCATAATTCAGGATGCTACTCTCTCCTGTCAGAGGAACACTAATTATGTAATTGACTCAACATCTAATTCACTCTAAAAAGGAGGACACGGTTTGTTTTACAGTATCAGGATACATCTGCTATTCAAGCCTTAAGTCTCTGATGCCCATTGTGTTTCTCTCCTTTACTAGCAGACCTTACATACAGCTGCACCTGACAGAGCGATCGTGTTTTTTTACTCCGAGAGTTTATTATTATATTTAGAAATGGCAGCTTATTGATTGATGTCCTGTTTTTCTTGCCTTTCTCTCTCTGTTAACTTGTAGCTCAGGGCGACGTCTGTCTGGCTCGTTGGACGCTCCAGACGGATAGCTGTGCTGAGGGGAGTCTGAGAAGAGGAAGCTGGGCACTGTGGGATCTGAGCCAATGACCTGTAGGAGGAGAGAAGCAGCATAGAGAGTTGATTAAAATGGGGTAAGTTTAGAAGATCAGACGGCATGCTGCCAGCAGGAACTGTTGGCTGAAACAAGAGGATTTCGCTCCAAAACCGATCCTTGCAACATGATGCTCACTGTTAGGTAAAAAGCAGATGTGCTGACAGCAGAATAAAGACACGCTTGTGTGTTTGCACATAGGCACAAATAGAGTTGTGGTCTTTTCACAGCAGCGACTTACTGCCATACACTTTATGCTTAATTGGAAATTCTCGCAACTCACAGAGTGAAGGTTTTATGCTAGATTTTCTGAAGGAGGAACCTAAAGACCTTCAGTGTCAAGGGTGGTTTAGATGCACAGTTTTGTGTTATATTAAGTAAAAGAGGATACAGGGATAAACTGTGTATGTGACTGAAATAAGATAAAGTGACTAATTTTGTGTCAAATCGTGATATAATTGCTCTGTGTTTCAATAGGACAAAACTACTGACTTGTACCTTTGTCTGGAAAATAACCACATGGAGATGGATTTATATAGATACCTGAAAAAAATATGTGGACACCCAGTCTTAAAGTAGCCTCTTCTTTTCAGGTTTGAAGCACTGAAACTTGAATTTAAAGATTTACTCCAATTCACAAGAGGATTATCACCTAACACTGATGATGGCTGGCGAAGCCTTTCTTGCAGTTGGATTTATTTCTGGTCCAGCAACATCAGTTTGACACAGGAAATGGAGTTCCCAAATGGTTAATGTTGCTACAGTTTGACAGTCTGAAGCATTTAAGTGGGTTAGGATGTTAAAGTTCAAGAGATTACAATTAGAAAAATGGCTTGTTTAGAAGGCTTGCCAGGAGAAAACCTCTTCTCTCTAAAAAGAACTTGGCAACTGAACAACTGAAGAAACCGTAAGACTTCTGGAACAATGTCCTTTGGGCAGACAAGACCAAAGTGGAGGTGCTTGAAGAGGCACAGTTTGGAGAAAACCAAGCACAGGATGTCAGCACAAATGCCTCTTACACACTAATAAGCATGGTGGCGGAGGGGTGATGATTTGGGCTTGTTTTGAAGCCTTGCTTTGTTTGAGTTAACCATGAACAAATGTGAGGCCATCAGTCTGACAGCTAAGGCTTGGCCCGAGTTGGTTGCAGCAGGACGATGATCCCAAGCAATGCAGAAATGCTGTGGTGAGACTGTAAGAAAACAAATACATGGAAAACTCAATGAACTGAAAAGAGGAGAGGGCCAAAGTTCCTCCACAGCAATGTGAGATGCACACACTCCTAGAGACAATTTGAGGTAATCATACAGAAAATTATCAGGTTATCGCTGCTAAACGTGGTTCCACAAGCTATTGAATCATGGGGTGTACTTAGTTTTTTTTACAGGACTGCATGTATGTGCCATTAATATTTGATTTGACTAGAAGTGACTGGCCTACTTCCAACTAGGAAATACAAAACTAGATCAAAAGTCCCTGAAATAGACACAGACCATTTTGGCCATATAATTTTAAATTGAAAGACTCAGTAATACACAAACTGACTTATTAAATTGGAGATTTTTTTGTCAGTGTTCTCAGCAATGCAGTAACTCTGACACTGAATCCAATCATTTGAATGATTTATTTCCTCATTTTGAAGCTGTCCTCTCCGTACGCTCTGCCATCATATCTCGAGAAATCAGCCCCTGTGCATGCTGGACATGGTGGCTGATTTACTTCCCTGCTGGTGGGGATGAATTATTCCTCAGTTAGCTTGGTGACAGAGGGAGCAGAGAGCGCGAGACCTCCAGAGAGCATTTACTCTGGCAGTAATTCAACCAGAGAAAGGCACAGAGAGAGGGAGAGGCACAGGCATGTCGAGCAGGATGCTCCCTGCTATTCAGACACTCACACTAATTTAAAGCCAAATTTCACATTTCAGCATTTTTTTCCCTCCCAGCTGAACTACGCACATGCATATTGTATGTGTCTTCTAAGCAGAATAGCAGAGAAATCACTAAAAGACATCACTTAGTTTTGCAAGTAGTAAGTCAAAACTGATTATAGAAATAAATCTGTTCATTTTGCGGAAACAAAAAAAAATACTGGAATTCCTTTACTTGGGGATGCAAGTAGGTAGTGAATGTACATACTTAATAATGATCAGAAAGGCATTAATGAAAAGAGGGCGTGGTGCACAAGAACCTGTCAGCCAAATATCAAAGATATACAAAAATCTATCAAAATGATTCACAAGCATTAAGATACTGATCGGTGTAAAGCAACAGAACATACAAAACCTACAAAAATGGACTTGAAATAATGTAATTTCCCCAGATCACGAAGTATGATTCAGCCACATGAAGTAATATAACAAACAGAAAAAGCTACTCTCATTCTACAACAAAGTGTTAGTCAATTCGTCCTTCTCTGTTGCATGTTTGCATTATTAAAACAAATAATGCACAAATCTACTTTCATTTCCTTTAAAAAGAAAGCATTTCCCAAACCAGCTGGACACGGGTTTACATGCCTGAGTGTGATTCAGTCAGGAGTATTTTCTTACATTTTTGTCATTGTCAGAGTAATCTACGTATGGTGATCCAGAGTGTTCAGGTAGCAGGACAGTGAATTTGAGATTAAATGAAAATGTACTGTTATGTGTGCATCCGTGGTAGAGAAGCAGCATGCGACCTTGTGCAATGCATAACAAAAAATAGACAAAAGGAGAAGTGAGATATATCTGGCTTTAGATAATCACAGTACTTGTTAGTGCAATCACTCCACTCTTGTTTTCTAAATATGAAATATATAAAAATGTCACCAGTCTCCTACTTGTTTAAGATAAAGATAAAATGATTATGTTTTTGTGAATGTGGTGTGTCTTTCAGACTCTGCTGCTTCAAGGATTCATTTTATAAAAACAGATTCGTGTTTTTGTTTTTTCTGTTTTTTTGAGCATGTTCATCTAATTAGCAGCCAACGAATAAAATCCGAGGGAAACCGCCCACTGATTAACTCGGATCGCAGGGCTGCTTACCTCTAACCATGTAAGGAATGGCAATTTACTTATTACCGCGAAGCCTTGGAGAAGCGTGGCGGCCTGTTCGTGCTTTAGCATTTGAGAGCATCTGAGTCTGGAGATGATTTGGATTTTATTATTCACATAATGCATCAGGGATGAGCCCTCTGAGTCCCTGTTTCATAACCATAGTCATAATCACAGCCATGACCCTGCGCTACTCACTGTGATGTAGACCCAATGTGAGATATGGAGAATGAGAATTTGTATTGGGCGGTGAACTTGCTATTTGTACTCATTAAAGAGAGCGAAAGAGCCACAGTACACCCGGTGCCATCTTGCCAACTGTCTTGGCTCCTAATCAGCAGCTATACTGTCTGGTTAGTCTGAAGGAAAAAAGCAGAACCATCCGCCAGTGGACTGCCAGGCAGTTATCTTCATTACTGTCCCCTCAGCTTACTGCTTTCTTTTAACATCACACTCATTTCCTCTTCGTCTGTCTCATCTACTAGCTTTCTCTCATTTTTTTTTCACTATCCTCCACTATCTGTCTCTCAATCTCATGTTTTAATAGCCCGACAAGCCAGGCAATAATCCCTCTATTATTATTCTTGCCGCAGAGAAAGGAAAAAAAAGAAATAGCCCAAGGGGGCAGATAGAACGCTATTTATATGATATAAATGTGATTACTCTGGTGAACGAACCAGGCTTCAGAGACACTGTCTCTGTGTCCAGAGTCGTGGTTATCCAGTACTGATGTGTACTAAAAGGTCATTTTAGAATCTACGCTGAAGAGTAATGTTTCAATACTGAGCTGTGTTATGATAGGGGAAACATCTAAAGTAATGAAATTCACGTTTGAGGCTGTGAGCTAATGTTCCAAGATGTAAAGTCATTT
This sequence comes from Oreochromis niloticus, assembly GCF_001858045.2. Classification (NCBI taxonomy): domain Eukaryota; kingdom Metazoa; phylum Chordata; class Actinopteri; order Cichliformes; family Cichlidae; genus Oreochromis; species Oreochromis niloticus. Next base: position 26,127,857 of record NC_031987.2, on the reverse strand, counting down.
CGTCAATTTCTTGCTTGGGACCACGAATAAAGACATTCTGTCCTTTCTTGTCTTCATCGCTGCAGGCTGCGGATCTCTGTACCAGCTCACTGCACGTCTGAGGGCTGCTCGCTCTGCCCCGAGCCATGCCAGACGTGAAGCCTCCCCCGCCATGTGACTACCCCTCTACCTCCTCCGTCGCGGCCTCTGCCGGCTCCCCTGCTGGCTGCACCTCTCCGCTCGACCTCGTCATGGACGTGGAGCCCTGCATCACCAACCTCCCCTTATCTCCTGACCCCCTGTCCTCCTTCCCCCGGCACAGAACCAGCGTCCCTCACTATCCAGGCTTTCATGGTCCACCTTTTCCCCTCATGGCCCGGTGTAACAGCAGCACCTTGCTCACAAACTTGGGGCTCAGGTACTGTTCCGGCCGACAGGGCGCTCCGGGGATGGAGCCAGGTCAGGGAGCAGCCTCGGGAACCTGCATTCATACTGGAAGCAATGGCAGCAGGCCTTACAGGAGTATGGAGAACTTAAACTGGAACACTCTGGCAGATTCTGGTCTGTGCTCACTCAGCAGTGCTCCCTACAGGAGCGTGGACAGTGAGTTTATCTTACGCTACACCTCCACTAGCCACTGGTATGATGGGTCTCCAGACAGCTCCCACGGACTGGTACCCAACCCAGAAAGCCTGGCGTTTTACCCTCGACCGGGGCTGCCCAGGAAGGACCTGCCACTTTTCCCTCAGTTGCTGTTTCCAAGTGGTGTGGATGAATGGGATGCGAGGAAGGGCCTAAGAGAGAAACTCCGCCTTCAGAGTGCAAGGTCAGCTGTTGAGTCTCTGAAGCCCCTCCCACTGCGCCCTACGGTGTCCCCGTCCGCTGTACCCATGGAACGGGAGAGTGTGCATCATGGGAAGTCAACAGGTCCTGTTTCCTGTACAATGCGCATCACCAGCCCAGAGGAGATAAAACAGGAGGTCTTGAGGCGTTTACAGCTCCGTCGGCAGAATAGTAGCCCCAACCTGGCTCTCCACAGCTCCCCATCCACCCAGCAGGCAGTTAAGACATCCTACACAACAGACAGTATTTCAGGTAACAGAAGCGGATCAGACTCTACATTAGAGCCTCGAAGACCTCCTTTGGGACGCTTGCATATACCTACTTTTGAGGAGTTTAAGAGGATGCGGCAGATGGAGAGGAAGCAGAACCTTGAGTCCAGAGTGAATGCTACACCATCTGGAAAACCTGTGGCTGACCTGCAGCAGGATCCAGGAGCATCAGACGGTGCGATAATCCTTTCTGACCCTCAGTTGGGTTCTTGTGGAGAGCAGAGAGAAAATCCCGAGGCCATCGCCTCCTCCGAGAAACGTACATTCAACACTGTGAACGCTAACGGCGCTGCAGCTCCCGCTCCCTCCTCCATCTCTGACACCAGCATGTACTCTCCCATCCGCACGGGGCCCTCTCCACGTTCACCCCTGCCGCCCCAGGGTGGCTCGGCCCAGGAAAAGGCCAGCAACGTAGGAGGGGATGATGGGAGTGCCAAGCGTAGGAGGAGCAGTCTGGAACCTGCTGGGTCACTTCCCTTTCCGCCCAACAGGGAGAAGTGGGAACGACCCTCCAGCTGCTGCCCTGCTCTTCTGCTGGACGGGACCGAACTGTCTAGCTATGGAGCCAAGATCTATAAGATGAAGGATGGTCTCATTGGCTCTGCACTGGACCTGATCAAGAAGAGGTTAGTGGAAGAGGCGTGGCAGGAGAGAGAGGAGTGCTGTGTATGTGCTGGTTGTTGTAAAGTTAAACTAAACATGTTGTCTATAGGTTAAATTACATAACATTGCATAATAGTGGTGGGAATAACCATGACTATGGAGTTGTTCCCTTCTGCTACTGCACACAACCATCACAACCAAAGATATATATGTATAGAATATATCCTTATTTGTTAAATATAAAGAACTAAAAGAACTAAAAAGATGTAGGTTTATGATTAACTCTTAGCTTTCAGTACTAGTACAGTAAAGTGTATTTTGTACATACAGTGGCACACGGCTTACAAATAAGCACGTTCTTTTAAAATCCAGTTAAATCTTTCTAATGGAGAAATTAAATCTCACAATATACATTATCCGATCCTTGTAGGGGCTTACAACCGCTGAAGTGCATGTGTTTATCGGTAAAGTATATGCAGGTACACTTCCAGCGTTGTATCAGTGTATGCCCGTCCATCTGTTTAAGCCCGCACGTGCTGTTGTGTTATTGATTTATCTCAGTTATTGTGATAACAGCTGTCGGAGCTAACGGGGTTGGCTCTGCAGACGAGACTGTGGGCGGGAGCCTGGCATGAGGAGGCAGTGACAGACTGGAGGACGCAGACTTGTTGTTTCCCTGGTTCTCCTCTCTCAGTGTCATCTGTTGGCTAAATAAATGCAGGCTTCACTCCACTGTGGTTCATTCTGATCAAGGACAAACAAGGGAAGGGTGTGTTTTACAGCACTGGGCACCCATTTAGGTCTTCTTGCAGTGTAAATATTAGACCCCGAACAAAGAGCTGCTTGATAAGGTCAGTTGAGAAATATAAACTCCACCCCCCCAACGGCCTGGTGGTTTTGGTAAATGAGAGATAGACGGTATCTTTCCCTGCCAGTCTGGACTCTCCGCTCACTGTCGCTCCTTTGTCTGCACTGCTAGAAAGAATGATGGATGACTGCATGAAGGCAGCAGAAAAATATCTGCTGCGTGTGTGCGATTGTATAGATACAGAATATGTTCAGTATGTAAGAGAGCAGAGCTGTAGTCTAAGGCTGCAACTAACAGTTATTTTATTTTATTTTTACGATCAGGCTTTATAGACTATAAAAGCATGAAAGATGCTCCAAGTGATGCCTTCAGGAGGCTTGGTTTTTTCCCTTTAATCTTTATAACAAGACCAGTATTAGCTAGCAGCTCGGTGGACCTGCATTTGGTCACACTGGTTGTTACCATTACAGTTATTACAGTTTTTCTGTGTTCGTTTGAGTCTTTTGAATTATGATTGTATTTATGACCAATGCGAGAGACAAGCTTTAGGTTAAATTAGTATAAATATTATAATATAAGCAGAACTTTTTGAAAGCAGTTGACTCACCGTCTTGTAGACATCCAGAGTCTCAATAAACACGTCGATCAGAGCCTCATCAGGGAGGTTGTGATAACAAATTTCGCCCAACAACCAAAAGAGAAAATTAAGGATTTTCTCTTTAATTGAAATGTATTTTAGTTAGTTAGCATTGTTTTTCACATCCATTTTTGGTTTTAGTTGACAATTTGCTTAACCCTTGTGTTGTCCACGGGTCATTTTTGTCCTCTACAGAAATCTTTTGCTATCAAAAATATGTTTTTTATTCATCAAATGGTCTGAAAATAACAGAAGTTATTCATTACTATACTATGCATGATTGGAATAAGTTTTAAGTAATTTGATTTATTTATGGGGTTTTAATTCGATTTTATAACACCTGTTGTCCTCGTGGACAAAAATGACCCCAAAGTACAAAGTGTTGCAAAAGGCCGTATTTTCACAACATACTGCTATCAAACATCTTTGATCTTGGATCACTGATGTTTGGGGTCAAGCACTGGTCATAACAACCACAACAACAACAACAACAGGCAGCACAATGAGGAGGCAGGTGCTCTATATTCAATAAAATGTTATTTATACTGCGCCAAATCAAAACAACAGTCGCATCAAAGTGCTTCGTATTGTAAGGTCGACCCTACAATAATACATACACAGAAAGTATGCTCACAAGCCTCCATTGCACTAGAGATTTGCATACTTTGATGAGCATACTTTTTTTTACCATGTTGTGCAAAGCAATGACCAGTAGGACAAAGCACATATTGTCCTCTAGTATAATGAGGAGGAAGAATCAATGTTCAGGAAGATCCAGGGTTAGAAGATATAGAAAATATTGTCAATATTTAGAGCACATGCTACCCTTTCTCTGAAAAAGCACATCACCCACCTGCAGAAGTGGAAGAAGGCTATGAAGTGAAGAAAAGTGATGAAGAATCTGAACTATGTTCAAGTAGGTTCTCAGGCATCCAGGGCATTGTAGTCTGAGGAACTTGGAAAGAAAGTGACTGGGCTTCTTGAAGTTTCTTGAGTTTTCAGAATGTGAAACTGGAATAGAAGATGTGTCAGAGGACTGCACATCATCCATTTCAATTATGATGAAGACAAAGAATCAAGCAGGAAAGAGGAGTCAGCTGAGACGGAGGAATATTTGCAGTAATGTGAGGAAACATTGATCTGGTCTTCTAACATCCCAATGACAGACGATGCATGACTCTCTCATGTGCCACAGAGAAAGATAATCTATCACAGTCCAAGCACATATGCCAGGTCCCATACTCCTTCATTGGCTTTTCTACTCGAGCACTGAACGCATTATACACAGTGTTCTGCTTGTATTCTGCTTTTTAACGTTCACATGCCAATGGATGCATCAGAGACCAAGTTGGGGTTCAGTAACTTGCCCAAGGACACCTTGGTAAGAACTCCAGACTAGAGCACACAGAGACTGAACCAACAACCATCCAATTAGCAGATGAGCTGCTCTACAGCTAACTCTATGACGAACAAGGAGGGACAACAAGAGGGGAAAAAAATGGATCGAATGCAGCTGTAGTCTTATGTGGGTATGTTGATTCTACATCCGGTGGAGTCGCTACGGACAGTTTATGACATCCTGAGTCTGGTAGAGCAGTTTTAAAGGTGACACAAGATTAATCATAGAAGCGCAAAAAGGATATAATTTCTTGATAAAGACACAATAGATGATCATCTTGCAGGGCCCCGCCCGTCGGGCTATATGATCGCCCGACTGGAGATATCACTAGCTCCGCGACGTTGGGCTAGCGATTTTGCGAGCCCTGTCGTTCATGACACAAACGCGCTCCCATTTGAGGTGTATGGAACAAGTGGGTGTTTCTCCTGCTGTGATGTAAGATCCTGATACTGATGTGACTGTATGAGCACAAAGTCCCGTTCAGAGGACTCTGTCCATTCCAACAGAACATCCCAAGTAAACCTATGAGATAAAAACATGGCAGTATGTGATGCCAGGTCCAGCTGTACATGGAACATGCTAGTGTACGATGGCAAACCGTCTGGCCTGCAGTCAGGACACGCGAGTTGTCCCTAACATTGCAGGTTTCCAAAAGAAAACAATCATCTGTAACAACTTGTTTACTGTATATGACCCTTGCCTGCAACTGCAGAAAAGAAAGCTGTCCATGATGGGACCAGTGCAGAGGAATAAACCTGAGCTTCCTCCTGCACTTGTGTCAAATATGGACATGAAAGTTTGCCTTCACTCAGACCCATGCCCTGGTGTCCTACCATGCCAAAATATAGAAAACTGTCAGGTAATGAGTTGGAATAAAGTTGAATAAAACCTTGAAACACAGAGATGGATGATATTTTATACTTATGGCTTTATAAACAGTCAAAGCAAACAGGGTCATTTTTGAGCGCAGAGGACAACAGATGTGATTATTTGCTGCCAGTAAAAAACTTGAAGTAGTTTAAAAACAGCTTTCTAAATTAACTTTGACATATACCCGTCTGTGATCATCTGCTAAAGCAACTGACTCTGGTTGTGAAACGATAATCACAATAACTGATGATTTGATTTATTTTTTACCCGAAAACAAAGAAAAAATTCATTTTTATGAGGTTTTTAACAGACTTAAATTTGAAATGGAATAAAAAAAATGTGTCAGAATGTTTGAATTAAGTTTTAATTAAAAGTGGGGGAAAAATCCACTTCATAGTAATTAAGTATCAATCAAACCAGATGGGGACATTTTTGACCCCTGAGGACCACAGGTGTGATTATGTGCTGCCATTTAAAAATTATAAATGGCTCAAAAAAAACTTTTTCACTAAAGTTCAACATAGAGCACTCTGTAGTTAGTCAGATAGTCAAAATTATCTGAACTTTTAAATATTTTATTTTCTTGTTTTGTTTCCACTCGAAAACACAGTGTATTTTATGTAAACAAGGTCTGGTGGCCCTAAAATGTAAAATGTTGGGTAAATTTTGTGTTAATGTGTTGGTCTTAAGTAAAACTAAGACGTAACATTGAATTGATTGACAAAGTATACTTTATATTTTAAAAACAGTCAAATGAAGTGGGGACATTTTTGACCCCTGAGGACCACAGGTGTGATTATGTGCTGCCATTAAAAAAATGTAAATGGTTCAAAAAAAATTTTTTCACTAAAGTTCAACATACAGCATTCTTTAGTTAGGCAGATAGTCAAAATGATCTAAACAATTAAATATTTCATTGTCTGATTTTATTTTCGCTCAAAAACACAGTGTACTTTATGTAAACAAGGTCTGGTGGCCCTTAAATGTGTAATGTTGGGTAAATTTTGTGTTAATGTGTTGGTCTTAAGTAAAACTAAGGTGTAACACTGAATTGATTGACAATTTATAATTTATACTTTAAAAAACACTCAAATGAAGTGGGGACATTTTTGACCCCTGAGGACAACAGGTGTGATTATGTGCTGCCATTTAAAAATTATAAACACTTCAAAAAAAACTTTCTCACTAAAGTTCAACATACAGCACTCTGTAGTTAGTCAGATAGTCAAAATTATCTAAAAAATTAAATATTACATTGTCTCATTTTATTTTTGCTCAAAAACACAGTGTACTTTATGTAAACAAGGTCTGGTGGCCCTAAAATGTAAAATGTTGGGTAAATTTTGTGTTAATGTGTTGGTCTTAAGTAAAACTAAGGTGTAACACTGAATTGATTGACAATTTATAATTTATATTTTAAAAAACAGTCAAATGAAGTGGGGACATTTTTGACCCCTGAGGACCACAGGTGTGATTATGTGCTGCCATTTAAAAATGTTAAATGGTTCAAAAACAAATTTTTCACTAAAGTTCAACATACAGCACTCTGTAGTTAGTCAGATAGTCAAAATTATCTAAACAATTAAATATTTTATTTTCTTGTTTTATTTCCGCTTAAAAAACAGGGTGTATTTTTTGTAAACAAGGTCTGGTGGCCCTAAAATGTGTAATGTTGGGTAAATTTTGTGTTAATGTGTTGGTCTTAAGTAAAACTAAGATGTAACACTGAATTGATTGACAATTTATACTTTATACTTTAAAAAACACTCAAATGAAGTGGGGACATTTTTGACCCCTGAGGACAACAGCTGTATGGAAATCGGGAGGACATTATGAGGGTTAATATTGCTAAACACAAAGAACAGCTGAATCTGAGTCTCTTTAAATCTAAGAAGAAACTTTTAGAGAGACATTGACCTGACGATGGGGCTATATGAAGCATGAAGTAAGAGACGTTGGTTTTTGCAACAAAATTTTGTGGCAGTCTCTCCTAAAAAATTCTGAACGCCTTGAATAAAACCCAGAAATCACAGTGACAGTAAAGGAAACAGTCATGAATGTCCCTGTAAAACAATATGTCCAGCAGTTGCAGAGATATTTCACTGTCTCCCAGTCCACTAATCAATTGCTCAGCTGATGCTGTCAGCAGTATTACAGTGCTCGTAAAGCCCCTTCACATCTCCAGCATCCGGAGTGGATTCATCTTTTATGTACAAAAAAAAAAGCACCCATAATGCAACACACCCCGCACTCTCCTGAGATTTAAATACAGCCCGAGGCTCTGTGAATGTTTTAATACTTGGACATTTATTAGTTAATTAAACATGACAGTATGCTGTGTGATCGCTGCACCCCGAGGTATCTGATGTCCGTCGCGAGACTCTTTGTTTAGGTGTATTGTGCAGGGTGTTGTGCTTTAGCTGCACTATTACAGTAATATTCATATTATCACACCTGGGAGCGTTTTTTTCATAGGCTGAAGCATAAAGCTGCACCACTGAGTTAATTGCACTCTGCAGTAATAGTGTTATATAGAGACGTCAAGAAGAAGGTGGTGTGTATGAGATTTTATTTTTATTTATATCTATTTTCTGTGTATTCGTCTCAATTGAACGCAGTCGCCCAATCAGATTTATATTGAATTCATTTGAGAGATAGATGGATCAGCGAAGGTGACAGCCAGGCTAATTGTGGTGTCACGTTGTGCAGTGTTGAGTGCTGATCTATCACATGCAGCGGTTTCCTGATAAATTAAACTACAGGTTATTGGATCCCATGCATCATCCAGAGTGTGACAGCTAATACTGTGATAGAAATGCATTTTAATGACAGTTTGTTCAACGGGAAAGCGATCGGATGCTTCAGAGCCGGGGGATTAATTGTATTGGGCTTTTTGCCACGCTCGGACCGCTTTGACTTGGACATCTTCATCTGCTGTGCTGGTGTTTCTTGAGAAACAGCGTGCAGGTTGCCAGAGTTTCATGCAATTTAATCTGCAAAGAAGAAAGTAGTTGAGCTGAAGCGCACGTAGCTGCCACGCAGCATATGAAGGACGTTGAAAACATTTTTTTTTTTTACGACATGTCCAGAAAGGGCTCAGCAGTTTAACTGCTTTGGGAGGGACAGAACTCAGAAAGACACTGTTATGTAAGAACCATTAGAGTAATAAGACCTCGTGTTAAGTCAGCACACACACGCTGAAGAGAAGCCAAAGGAAATTTAATAGCAGAGCTGGTGCTGAAACAATGAATCGACTGGTTCTGGGCCCCAAGAACACCAATGAATTTCTTATTTTTCTGTCGGTTATTTGCCATATTAATATCTTTGAGTTATTTTTTCTACCATTTTCCATCAATGTATGGATTAAACAAACAAGCAATGAAGCAGTCACAAGCTGAATGGATACATACATAAATAGAGTAGTCATAGTAAGTTTAGCAGTGGCTATCACTGATATACCTACTGTGTGGGGCTCACTTGTGACCAGTTGGTTTTCAGACACTGTTGGGCTGTTTTTGGTATCGAAGGACCTTGGCAGGGATTTTTTGGTCGATGTGGGTTGCAGGGTGTAGAACAAGCCTGCTCAAAGAGGTTTAGGTCTGGGAAGATTAAAAGACAGGTCATTGTAGTGTTTTCTCAGGGATTCCCAAAGGAAAACTGCCGTATAACGACATAATCAATCTTATTTATTCTACTAGTTAATGTTTTAATGTTGTGGCTGATTGATGCTTTGTTGTTGTAACTTAAAACACAATGGAGAAGACATTTCACTCAACATTACAGTAAAGCTCGAGCCAGTTTTACTGAACTCTTGGGTCAAACTCATGAGACTAACCAGCCGCTGTTCTTGTCAAATACACGCCTTTGTGAAGAAAGTCAGTACATCAGGAATTTACAGCCCGTCTTTCCCTGTGAGAGCCCAGACATCATCGAGACTCTGTTATGGGTTTTGATCCCTGGGGCAGTTAAGCTCGCCCGGCAAATAAAATAAAAATCAGAAACACCTTTATTTTGAGTAAAAAAATACAATAATGTGTAAAACTGATGTCACAACATTTTTTTCTCGCAGTGATTGTATTAATATGGTAGTTTGCACACGTGGCTACTGGACCGTGAAGTTTAACAGCGCTGAAAAAACAAAATCAATATACAGCATAGCAGTTGGTTCTTTCTCCTGAAGTTAATGGTATAAGCAAAATGTAAAACGCCACAAATCAATATTTCCTCCATTATTAACACTTCATTTAGATGACTTTATAAAAATCATAAAGGAGTTAGCAAGAGAGAGGGACAGAATAAACAGGGGAGGCGAGGAATTAAGATAGACTGTATATAAGAGAGGAAAGTACTTGTTGGTTTGTGAAGTTCTGTTTCCAAGCCTCAGTGTTAGCATTTTGGCCGCTACTATGATGGTTTTGTTCAGCCAGAAATGACCATATTTGGAGAGAGTGCGAAGTGCTAGTCAGCTAACTAGCTTGCTAGCTAGGTTAGCAAGTAGCATGCAAAGACTGTATCGGACAGACACAGATACTTGTTAATCAGTGCTAGCACGTGTAAATATTACTGAAATTTAATCTTGAACAAACTGTTAGAAAAATTAACCACACAGCAAACAAAGTTATTTGTCAGATAATTATATTAAAAATGTTTCACAAGGAACCGAAACTACAAGTGGGTCCAGTTCGGCAGCTTGCAGATAGCTACCAGCTACCAGTCCGAATGTTAAGCCTTTATAAAGGTTAAAAGGTTGAGCACATAGACATGCATAGGGGTTATGATATAGAGACTTTTTTTTTGCTGATGTAAAGTTGTGCAGTTCAGCATTAGATTTTATAGCGACTTTTAGAGGGCAGCGGACATCAACATAGTGCTGCCTGTGTATAATTAGCTTTTAAGTTGTTTTAGTCCATTCTCCGAGTAGGGCACATTTACTGCATGACTCGGCCGTAGAGTAAATGTCCCCTAATAAACTCAGTGTAAACGAGCTCTAATAAACTCATTGTACTCATTCACTGATGTTGTTGCGATGCACTTAACGCGATGCCTGGCCACTTTTAAGGTGCACATCTTGTGGTTTTATGGTCAAAACGCCTCTGGATTTGTATTTGCTTTGGTCTGTTTGTCTTCTGCTATTACAAATGCTTGTATAAGTCCCCGCAGGCATGTATTTTTGGTTTGTGTGTTCACTGATACGCGATTTCCCGTGTAGTGAAATTCCTGTGCAGCAGTTCGTCACTGACTGTGTGCTTTTTTGGGATGTCACAGATCTCATGCTGTCTGTGTGCAGCAAGAACGAATCCCCAGTTGTCAGACAAAGGAATGAAAGAAAACTATAATGCCTCCACGTGTTTGTGCGTGGCCACGAAGAGGCATTGTCCCCATGGTCCGTGGGGTTCAGGTGTTAATGTCTGCTGGTGGGCCTAATTACTGTGCTCCTGAGGAGGAGCTTAGGGTTGGCGGGTGGGCTTTGGTGGCCACAAAAAGAGGAGAGGGATTGATTTGGAAGTCTGGGTGGGTAGAGGAGGAGGAGGTGGTTGGGTGGGTGGTGGAGAAGACATAGCAGGAAGAAGAAAGGCATTTGAGCTGGAGAAGGAAGAATGAGGAGGAATGAATGACAGAGATGCTATAAGCAGAAGAGGGCTCTGCCAGAATTATAATTTCCCCCTCTTCCTTCATTCAATACCTTTTCCACACGGCCCTCTTGTTCCCTCCTCTTTTTCTTCTATCCCCCTTATCCTTTTGCTTTCTGTTCCTTCCCTTTCACCCCCCCTACCTCCCAATCTCCCACCCTTGTCTTCACCCATCTCTCTCCCTCCCTCCTCTCTACCTCTGTCTCCTCCTCTCTCCACCAGCTGCAGTGCAGAGATCTCCGCCGAGACCCCGTCAGGCTGTCAGGTGACCGGGACGGAGGCTGTGACATCACCGCCCCTCGGCTGACTGTCAGCCCTCCGCCGTTGCCATGGCAACGTCGGCAACGGCCTGCGGAGCCGAGGCTGGCGAAGAGGCACCTGCAGGAGAAGGAGGAAGAGAGGAAGCAGGAGAATGCGTAAGGAATCTTTCTCTCTTTTTTTGTTTTTCATGTCGTAACAGCGTTCCCCGTGCGCTCCTTAGGTTGCTTCTGCTTTCTGCCGTTGCCTCGCAGTGTGCAGAAACACACTGATCTATTGGTATTCATCGGTGACTGGGACAAGCAAGGGGACTGCGACACGCACACATGCACATCCCTCACATATACTGATGCAGAGGTATTTGCTGAGAACAAGCATGCAGCGGTCTGTCTTCCAGCTACAGCTCAACGACTGAGGATGCAGTAAAAGAAAAAAAAGAAAAAAGGAGGATTAAGCACCCCTCCAGCAGTGAGCTGCTGCTGGTAACTGAGCGCTCCATTCCTGCTCTCTGCGTGCCTCCTCTCTCTCTCTGCTGGCTGGCTGGCTGCAGCTTGACACCAGGCTCAGCTGCAGCTAGCATCGTGCTCCTCTCTGCATCTGCAGACCAGAACAGGAGAGCCGGACTGACATGGAGTCGTACCTCGCTTGCATGTTGCAGCAGCTGTTAGGTAGCTTAGACAACAGATGTCGAGGTGCGTTTGCTTCTTTCTTGCCTTCGTTTATTTCGGGCTTTAAATTCACAGCCTCTGCATTCACCAGAGAAACGGGTGTTATTTGATAATTTAGTAGAATATGAATTATTCTCCTTCATTTTATCCGATAGCTGCGAGCTGTGTGAAGCGATGAAAGTCTTGCACCTTTCAGTCATATTTAGTTGCTCTATTCGTGTCTATGTTTAGGGAGATAATGGGTAATCTAAAGCCATTATATGTGTTATAGGGGATGCTGACGATGCCTTTGGGGTGACGAGGAAGATGCTATAGCTATGACCTTTGAACTTTATATCTCAGGTTGATTCTCAGGGGCTTGTGAGACCCTAAACGAATTTCAGAGATCACTCGAGGAGTGTTTGTCCATGCTGAATGCTGCAGTGTTTGGGGAATTCCTTGCTTTAACCTCTAAAGAATTTGTCATCTGGAGGATATCTCTCATCTTCAAGGCTGGGTGGTTTGAAGTTGCGATAAGAGCAGAATTTTCAAAGCGTGGCCTCGCTGAATTTACAGCCTTTTTACGAGACTTGGCAGACGATTAGTGCTGCAACTGACTGTGAAATTTGGATTCTTGTCAGTACTACAAGCCGGGATCAGAGCGATAACCAAGATTTGTTATGTAATGATGTCATGCCAGTGAAGATGGTGACACTGTGCATGGTAACTGCTCTCACAGGCACACACACACACAGAAACACGCAAGCTGGAATTTCAGTCTTGTTGTCATTGCCACCTTTAGTACCTCAGAGAGCTTTGCCCTCTTTCACCTGTTGCTATAGCAACACGACCATTTGATTGACACACGTGTCTTTCCAACTGGCAGCACGCTAGTCTGGGCTGCAGGCGCTCCAGCTCGGACGCAGCCTATGAGCTGGCTGAGACGGTGAGAGCGCAGCGTGAGTGCCGCCTGCGACCCCACTACAGTGACCCCATGCCGGCCGACGCCTCCAAGCGCAAGCAGCTGGAGATGAAGATCGCCGCCGCCGCTCGACTCCACGGCCACCGTCGAGACCGCGATAGAGACAGAGACAGTGGTAAGTGCATAACAGGTGTGCCACATTGTGTTCCTTCTTCTTCCTCTTTAAGTGTGTAGTCCGCTGAGGTTTTAGTTAAATTAAATGGAGCTACTTTGGATAAAGAAAATCACACAAATAAGGACGACTTCAACAAAAATCTCAGTGTCACTGCAGCACTGAACTTCCATCAAAGGTTGTCCATGCGTCAAATCTGGTTGCAAGTTTTGGGTTGTAACACAAATGCAACTTTTAAGAATATGTGTGTGTTGCTCAAATATCTACCTCAGTAAACAGGAGCCACACACTAATCAACGTGATGCTTCTTTCATCCTTGAATCCAACTTTCCAGCCAACATCACTAAGGTCATTTTTAATGAATGTTGCCAAAATTCAAACACTTTTTTTGTTAGATTCTTCACAACCGGTAAAACACCTAAATTTATTGCCTCTACTTTGCTTCCACACAAATATTTCCAAGCTCAAGTCGAATGACCGTAATGAATAAAATAAAACAACTCAGGGGCCAGGTAGCTATTTAACATATAGGCTACTGGAATATCATGCAGCAAAGCTTTCTGGATTCTGTATCACTTTGACTTTTAAGTGATATATTACCTTTAATAATTCAAAAATCATCCCTGCTGAGCAGAAACTCACACAGCTGAGATTTCTATCTGCCTTCTTATGCTTTTGCCTGTGTCCAGACTGAGGGAGCATTTAACGAGGTGACAGTTCGATATCAGCATACTTCTGCAGTGTGTCTGTTCTTGACTTAAGTGCATCTGAATGTGTTACACTAATCGTGAATCAGCTTACAAACACCCCAATTTTAAAGGCCAATGTTCAAAACTCTGTGGACATTAAAATCTTGTCCATATTCTGTGTTTTTGAGATGATTTTTAGAAATCATGTACATCTCAACTACTGTGGGTTGCTGAGTGTAACTGCTCAACGGCAGGTAACATTAAATTATGATTAGTTAGAAAACTGGCAACAGCACTTTACATTTGCGGGGAAAAGGGCCTTTCAACTTTTTTTTTAAAGCTATGTAGACTTTAGAGTGTCAATAAACTTCAGTATATTGTAGCCATTTTCTCAGCTTTGATTTTGTACCAAAAAGTTATAAAGAATACTGCTCATTGGTGTATTTTGGGGTTATTAGAGGCTTACCTGTGCAATCAGAGCCTGTGATGTCCACTACAGCTGTCTCTGTCAGGGTACCTGGATCCTTGACCCAGTGTTTTCAATTTGGACCTTTTGCTATTGTTTAGTTTTCCCATGCCTGTTTCCTGTTTTATTCTTTTAGTCTTTTGTTCTGTGCATTGTGTTTAGTTCTACTTCCTCTGTGTCATTAGTTAGATTTATTCCAGATGTTTTCTCACCTGTTTCACCTCTTCCTCATTATCCAGTCTATTTAAGCCCTCAGTTTCTCTCAGTTATTTGTCTTCTCATTGACAACTCCTGGTGTGTGAACTCAGTTGATTTTAGTGACAGTCGCCTACAAAGCTGGATGGTTTGTATTTAGGCCTATTTCCTGTCTGCTAGCATGGAGCAGGTGGGGTTCATGGGTTCATCCATCTACAAGGAGGTGATTGAGATGTTTTGGCTTTGTTTTTGGGGGACTGTCAGATCATCTATCTTTTTATACAGTCTCAACATATAAACATTGCACATATTCCTATGGTGTATGGCACTGACCCCATCACTGTATGATGGGATTTGACTTGATGCTTCCTTCCTGTGAACAAATGCCAGCACCTTTACAGAACTCTTTGTCCTCATTACACCTCTGACCTCACCATGAGGTGAATCCAAATAAATTGTGAATGAGCCTCCAGCTGAGCCTGGCATTTGACATCCCATCCCATTTTTCTTTTTTTAAAAAAGAAAAAAAGGCTTTTAGAAACACATTTGTTCTGTTTTTACATCCCTTATGCAACTTGGAGTCCTGCTTGTCACTGAACATTATGGCCTTTGGACCCTGTCCTCAAGTCCACCAAACACACACACACACACACACACACACACACACACACACACACACACACACACACACACACACAAACTACCTGCTTATGTTCCCTGTCAGTTGAAGTCCCATTACACTAGTGCTGGGCAAAGGAAGTCCATCAATACGACATATGCTAATAATGACCTTGCTGGCCTTTTCCAAGAAACCTGTGTTTGTATGATTGACAAAAACTAGAGGGTAAATCCATAAACATCCTGATTGCTAATGAATCTGATCATCCTCACATCCCTCTCCCCAGCACCCGCAGCAATTCGTGGTCGCTCAGAGCCTCCCGGTGAGGAGCGCCAGGCAGTCTTGGGTGTGACTCGAACCGGACAACACCGCTGGAGCACCATCAGCAGCCTGAGTGCAGACAGCGGAGTGGTGGGCCTCAGCGATGAGCGTGACGAAGAGGACAACGAGCCTCGCCGTTACCGCAGAAGCCGGGGAGCCGACGTGGAACGGGTGGACAGCGGCATCGGGCCGGGTCTGTCCCGCACCTGGAAGAGACCGTCGGCCTCTCTGAGAGCCTGGGAGGCCCAGAGACCGTGTCCGGACTGTGGACTGAGGGACGGGGCCTCGAAAGAACGGGGTGAGCGCATGTGCGAACGTTGCTCCAAGCTGCGCATTGAACGCAAGGAAGCCATCCTGGAGTTTCTGAACACGGAGTCGAGCTACGGCGAGGACCTGCGCATCATCAAAGAGGAGTTTTACTGCCCCATGCAGAGCGCCGGGCTGCTGACTGCTGAGCAGCTCACCGTGGTGTTCAGCAACGTTCAGGAGTTAATAGATGTCAATGAACGCTTCACCGAACACCTGCAGGACAGCATCGATCAGGCCTTTGACCAGGTGACCCACACTCTCTCTGTCTCTCAGCAATAAATACCAGCAGTGCATGAGCAACGTTGGCGTCTTCTGGCTCACAAACAGATTTCAACATCTCCTGTTATTACATAATTCACCTTTAGGGTCACATTTATAACGTCATTAAATGCCATTGTTTCTTTTTTTAACTGTTACTGAGTCCAAATTCAGATATATGTAGAAGTACACTTTAGAAATTCGGTACAAACATCAGAACCACAAGTTTAAGCACACGCATTTACATGTATGCACTCAAAGCGATTTTGGCTTAACACATAACAAATCAGTGGTTAGCATTAAAGCTAAGGGGCGTTAGTGCTTCTGATAACTGTAAACATTTGCCTCTTTAACAGCTTATCCCAGTTGACATTGGGCGAGAGGTTGGGTACACCATGGGCACTCTAACAAAGAGTGACAAATAACCGTTCAGACTCGCATCCAAACCCTGCTGCTGATTTAGAATCACCAGTTAACCTGGGACGCGTGTCTCTGCACTGTTTACCCTTTGGCTGGCCCAACGTCTTCCTGTGAGCCAAATATAACTACACTAACAACAAGTCAGTAACATTAGTTACAACATTAGTTAGCTGACAGCCCAGCTCACTGGCTGCAACAGCAAGAGGGCGAAAAGATGAAGGGAATTACAATTTACTTGCAAAAATATAATGAAACTAAAAAGGGTGTGCGTTTATCCGAAAGTCAGCAGTGTGGAGCATCCATGGGTGGATGGAGAGCAAATAATAAAATAAACCTGAGACACACACTCTGGCTGTGCTGGTCCGAGCCTGGGAGTCACATAGTCACTGCAGGAAGGATGGAGCTTTTACAGCCCAGCTCACTGGGCCCAGGTGTTGCTCTTGGAGCTTATTACCATCCTATTAGTGCCTGCGTAACACAGCACAACAAAACAGAGACGCCTAGTGCCTCATCAACAAGTTTGACAGCAGTGATGTCACCAACGTCTGTTTTATAAATCAGAGTTAGTTGAAGTTAATTCAGTTAACTTATCATCCCTCTGCGTTCTATCCTGATATAGTACAATGCAAGGTAGATGGACTGATATTTATACAGCGCTGTTGTGCTTCTACTGAGAGCTCAAAGCACTACACTCG
Organism: Oreochromis niloticus; assembly: GCF_001858045.2. Taxonomy (NCBI): domain Eukaryota; kingdom Metazoa; phylum Chordata; class Actinopteri; order Cichliformes; family Cichlidae; genus Oreochromis; species Oreochromis niloticus. Next base: position 26,110,848 of record NC_031987.2, on the reverse strand, counting down.
CACATGCAATTTAATTATACACACACACAAATACTCCAGTCGATGCATCAGGGGAAATTTGAAGTTCATTGTCTTGCCAGGTAAGCTTTAAGTATAGAAGCCAAGGATCAAACTGCTAACCTTCTGAGCAGGTCAGAAAGATCCTGAGCCAGCTTTAGACAGTGGTGAGAGTTAGTTAAACAGTGAAGAGTGCAGGAGTCCATCCAGGAGATTTTGTAGCACTTTGTAACAAAGGGTTTTGAAAAATGCTCCATAAATAAAGTTCTTATTACTAAAATAATTTTCTTTAAGGTCAAGCACTAAGATCAGTCTACTTTTCTCTAAAGAAAGAAATTTTCTTAAAAGAAATTTAAAGAAGGAGAGCCATCAGCCATCTTGAAAATGTCTGCCATCTTGAATTTCAAATGACTAAAGGTCTTTAACTAAAGAGTAATCAGAAATGTGCCACTTTTGGTACTTTTATTACTTATGTATTTTGTTTGTGCGTATTCTGACATATCAGCTGATAATTTCTTTCTTCCAGACACACAAGACATGAACAAAATCCCTAACATTTGTTATGTGTAGGTATTCATTTACATATTTATGCTGTTCAAGCACATGCGCCACAAACAGGGAAGTTGCAAAGTGTCTTCTGTTGGAAGAACTCTGTAAATATCAACGCTCATATCACGGTTGAAGGGTGTCTCTCCTAGCTCTGTTTCATTTCTGCTTCTCTCACTGAGAAGCATGAGTCTCAAATGCTCTCTGTATGATACTATACTTAGTTACCATTTGTTTCAAGTTTACCTTAAACCAGCTGGTATATCTGGGACTAATAATTTTTGGGAGTATTACTGTCACTCACTGATAACTGCTATGCTCACTAATTAGTACCCTTGTGTGAAGTGATGAGGCGAGAGCCAAGCATAAAGTCTGCACGTACCACTTTGGACAATGACTTTTAAGGCCGTTGCTTTCCTGTGGTTTGATTTCAGGGAGATGAAGATCTGCTGACAGTGTACATAGGAGAGATCTTTCTGGAGTTTGTCAACATGCTGCCCGCCTTTCAGACCTACTGTCTGCAGCAGTCCACCTCAGTCAACATGCTGAATACACTGGAGAAAGAAAAAGAACTGCTAAGGTACACACAAAGTACAAGGACTGGTCTTCCTGTGGCTCTGTGTGATGGCAAAATTGCTGTGGGAGCTTTCTCTTGTTCCTGCCACGGCTGCTCTGTGTAATTCTTAATGGAAAGGACAGCGAGTTATCACTTATTCAGAAGATGTTCTATTTCAAGAGCAGAGCTGCAATGATTCATATTTTTAGACAGAACTGCAGCTCACCCATGACTCAGGCTGTTTTATGATTCCCATTAATCAAGTTTTTAAGAGTTTCCCCAGAGACATAGACTGTAAGAATGTCTCCGTTCTCATCGTCCTCTTCTCTCCCTTCTCTCTTTAGAATCTTCCTGGATGTTTCTCAGAATGACAACACCGCCCTGCGTCGTATGAACCTGCGCTCCTTCCTTATGGCGCCCCTCCAGCGCGTGACCAAGTACCCGCTTTTGTTGAGCCGCATCATTAAGGTCACTCCCGAGTGCCACCCCGACTACGCGCGTCTCCGTGAGGCCAAGAGTCGGGTCGAGTCCCACCTGGAGCACATCAACATGAAGACCAAGCAGGAGGGCAACGGGGTCACCTGGTCCCTGCGCTCGTTCCGCCGCGACAGCCGCAAGAACCGGGAGGTCATCAACATCGAGATGCGAGAGGTGTCGATGAAGACGGTGGGGTGGGCGAGGGAAAACACGCGATTTGTCATGGAGGGGCCGCTCCAGCTGTCCCAGCCGGCGGACGGTCAGTGGGTGAAGAAGGGCAGCAAGGCTCTCAAGTTCCAGAACGTCCAGAGCCTGCTGATGGTGAGGACGCAGCGGGCGGGTGAGGGACTGTGCGCCGACCCAGTGGCTCGGGGGGATCAGGTGGAAAGCGGCGGAGAGAGCATTCGGGACGGAGTGCTGGTTCTGATCAAGGACAAGAGCAGCGGGAAGTTCACAGTGCTGAGAGAGCCCATCCGACTGGGGAACTGCGTGGTGTCGACAGATCCGGACTGCGAGGACACATTCGAGGTGCTTGACATCCGGCGGGAGTCTTTCGTTTTCCGCGCCTCGGACAAATCTCGCACTCAGCAGTGGTTCCACCAGATTAAGAGGTACGCTCGGGACTTGGGCACCTGGAGGAAAAGACGTAACGCTTTGCCCAACATCATGATCAACACGAACCAAACGCGGTCCTGAGACTAACCACCACTCACCTTTGTTACACTGTAAATAACCTCCTACTGCAAAAATCAGCCGACGACATGAAGCATTTCCGAGTGACTCCGCTGTCATAACTCATTAGAATTCAATAACAATAAATAAAAAGGGAAGAGAAAAAAAATCTCAGAGTCTCATGAGGGCAAGAAAACAACGAAGCACTTTGTTTTTGTTACGAAGCTGTAAGTGCGCCATACTGTCATAAAATATAATGTATGTAGATTTAATTTGAAGCTGTTACATTAACAAGAGCAAAGTCAGATTCTTGGACGACCAAATGAAAAACAAAGAAAAAAAAACACAACTTGGGTCGATCTCGTCGGCCTTGATTGTAAAGACTGTTTGCTCTCGGAGAAGCAGAGCTGTGTTTTTCAGTAAGTAACGTGTGTCTGTTGAACAGCATGACTGAACATGACCGACTGCAACGGGAAAAATTGTAACATCTTTGGTTCTTTTTAGTTTCTTTTCTTTTTTTTAATACAACACAGTGTGATGTAAGAACATTTCTCAAGGCAGAAATGTCGTCCAGATCTTTTTTGTTCGGTGGTTTTCGTTTGTCGTCACTGCCCTATTCTGTCCGTGTGCCACCCTCTACTGTACATTGGCGGTAGAGCAATCTTTCACTGCCAGAGAAGCAGTGGAGCAGAGCCTCTCAAAACAGGCTGAACAGACCTCCCGCGTCACCGTCTTTCAGTGAGAACTCACGTAACAGCAATAATCTCTGCCAGTTTCAAAGTAAGTAGCTACTGTATATGCATTTCGTTTTCCTGAGGTTTTCCTTTTGGCGTTCAGGTGTTAATCCTGCTTCACTGTGTCGTTGGGTTTTATGTGGCACATTTAACTGGAGTCTGATTGGTCGGTGGGCACGACTAAAGCTACCCTAACGCTAAGGACGCCTCTGTTACGGTCATTAGATTTAAGTGCCATGAAAGCAGTTTGTGAAGAGTCTCGTCAGTCCTCTTTGTTGGAACATCCTGTCAAACCGGGTGACGTCAAACATTACCTGTGTGTGTTAAGTGCAGAGTTTTTCCAACCTCGGCTTCAGGACCTCATGTGGAGACCACCACTGGCCTCTGCACAGTTGTAATAATATAATAACAGAGAATCAACAATCAGTTTTTTGTATTATTGAATGATTTGCTGGTTGTTTCTTCAACCAATCATTTGGTCTGGCATCAGTAATTCCTAAGAGTCTTCTTAAGAGTTTTTGGTCCCAAATCCAAACTCACTATATTCAGATTTTAAGAATATCACTTTTCAGTAAACAAATAAACCACTTAGAATCACTGACTTTCTGTTAATAGACTATCTATTATGACTTTAATACTTTAACTGATTCAATTATGCCACCATTTCTTGTCCATCCCACCCTCTGTGTAGCTGTGAGAGACCAAATAAAAGGTTGTGTTTTGAAACTCTGGCGTTAAGGTTGAAAAAGCCTGCTACCTTGACGACAAATGCCTCAAAGAAAAAGCATCCAAACCATCTCGTCGTGACGCAGTTTCAGCTGTGTTATGTGACTTAGCGATGAGCTGTTGTGCCTTGGTACTTGATCACTGTTAAATGAAAACTGACTGAAGTATTTGCAATCCGTCATAGTAGCATTAACCTCTGAAATAGACTCGTCTGCTCTCCGTCACTTGACCGAGATTCATTTACAGGCAATATAATTATTCCTTAGACAGTCCCTGACTGCTGATGTGATCGACTGATCCTCTGTCTTCTTCTAATTTGTGTTTTTACTACTCATGGTGTGTTTTGTTTTGTTTTTTTATTATTTAAGAAAGCTTTATTTTGTTTGATGCACTTTATTATTATGATTCAGTAATAGTATATTCTCCAGTGTAACTGCTGGTAAAAAGTCTGTTACACAGTCATTACTGTTGACCATACTTGATGTAAGAGAGGGACTCTGGTCGACTGAAGCCGATTCCAGCACTTTGAAACTATAAAGTCGACCCAGTCGTCGAAACCAAAACCACCAGATAAGACCAATGCTGTTATGTTATGAAGTAGCACGATCACTGTGTTTTGGAGGGCAGGGCTGCTCAGCTCCACACCAATACGCCTGTACTGTTGGAGGACGCAGTTTCAGATTTAAAAAAAGAAAAAACTAAACCTGCAGACTTTCATTAAAGTTTCTTTTCCTCATTTGCGTATGAAAGACCTGACGTTTTATTTCCTCGGTGTAATATATTGTGCATTATATTAAAAGATTTTAAACACAACCTTTATTATTGTTGGTTTTTTCCCTGTATAAAGTCTTATATAAAGTAGATGTTTGTACTTAGAATCATTCGCATCATCTTTAGGATTTCAAAGACAACAATACACACTGAACAATTGAGATCAATTTATTTGAAACAAAATCACAATATAGAAGGGAAACACAGTGATTTTTTTCTATATCAAAACACCATTCAGCAACATTAAAGTATTGAAGCAAACTGAAGCATTGACGCCCACAACAGAAACAAACCTTCAAGATGTTTCTCTCCATGAAAAACAATAAATGGACACACTGTACTACACACAGTGAGACATTCAGACTATTTGCTCGTTGGCACTGCTCTGCAAGGGTTTCTCACTGTATGAAAACAAAGAACATACCTGACTCATCACAGTAGCTTTATGTCATATGAAGTGCATCTTTGTCTTTTCTTTGGCTCGTCCTCTCCTCGAGCCTCATTTATAAATGCTACTGATGGAAATCCAAAACCTTCTGAGTTCAAACGCTTTAAAAATGTATGAATCAGTTGTCACTCTCTTTATGGATTTTAGATTTAATATCTCAAGTTTGAGTGGACCATCTTATTTATAAATGAGGCTCCTAGATATTTTTTGTGGGGGTTTTTTGTTTGTTTTTTTTAAACAATAAGTCAGAGTCCAAAGAAACACCGGGCATCAAATGCTGGTAAACAACACAAATACTTGTTTCTTTTTTCTTTGTAAACGCATAAAAACAATGACAGAAAAAATGAGCCTGGCTGGAGCGCTTCACTCTGAGCCATCTCCACCTTCTTAAACAATTAAGCATCAATACACTGTAAAGAAATAATAAAAACTTGACTGTTGTGAATGAGAGTGAACAGCTGCAAAACCAGCTCAGTCTAACAGGGATCAGAAGACTGAGAACGTGTTTCCAAAACCAGCAACAAATCAAACCGCTGATTGTAAATCATCTGATGGGGGGCGTCGCCGCCTCTGCTATCCTTTCCGACAGACTGCCATCCACCTGACGCACATCTCACGCATGCATTCGCACAGATATACGCCGATAAGCACGCGCGCACACACACACACACACACAGTCTGTCTTCGGTTGCTGGGGCCTCAGGCAGATCCCTGGCTCTCATTTTCCAGGTGGTGTAAAGTCGCCAATCTGCAGCAGCCATGGAGAGTTCCCAGCTTGGAGGCGGGGCAGCCACCACGCCCTCCTTCACCCACAGCCAATCGCGCCCTCGCCGCTCTACTTGTCACCAGCGGCCTCGGGCTCCTTGGCCAGACCGCGGATTGACAAGTCATAAACTACCTCTTCGATTTTCTTCACGTCGTACTTGAGGCCGTCGTAGCGCTTCCTCAGCGGGTCATTCTTCAAGTTGAGCAGGCGGAAGCCCGAGTCCAGCTCGTTGATGAAGTTGGAGATGCGCAGGGGCCGGTTGTAGTCTCCTGCTGTGACGCTGTTTACCGCCAAGCGTGACTGGATCGACAAACAGCATGGTGAGTTAAGGTCAAGTTATACACAGCACATCATTGTTTACAACAAACAACTAACACATGCTCACACGAATTTAATTATTACAATTTAATAACTGCCACTGACACAATTTCATTGCCGGTTAAACTATTACTATCATTTTTTACAGTGACATCTTAAACATCACTGTGTTATGTTATAATTTCCCAAAGCCCATGGTGACATCTTTCCATTAAGCAACAATCAAAAAAATTAGAAAAATAAATGTAGTAGCAACTCCTCACACCCTGCTTTATGAATGATTTAATTCATTGTTTAATGTAAAAAACAAAACAAAACCATAAGCTAGTGTCAGGTAGGACTGCATCAGGCTCCACTATAAGCAGGTACAGCCAGTATCAGATGAATAGAGGACTATTCGACCAGCAGTGTAACACAGCTGCCCACAGCCACTAACAGAATATATTACACTTGAATAAATCACACCCTTATGAAGGCCATAATCTTCAGTTTATGCTGAATATGGCTGAAATGTATCAACTAACCTTTGGAGGATATTTAACCCATAAATATAAGAAAACTTTTTAAAATCAAATAGAGGTTGGAAGGACTGTTCTAAACAACTATATTAAGTTATAAGGCATGTGTATCACGCACACACACACAGTCTACAGGTTTCAGTTAATATGCAAACTGAAGCCTGTAGAGACTGAGATGTAGCTCATGAGATTTTTGCAGTTTCTCTGAGCGATACAAAGTGTGACCTTGGGGTGGACTTGCTGGGATGTCCAATCCTGGAAAGACTAGAAATTGTCTTAAATGTTTTCCACTTGTGAATAATCTTTCTGACTGTAGAATGATGGACTTAGAGTTGTTTGGAAATAATCTCACCATCAGATTTATGGACAGAAATTATTGCAATAATACCTTTCTTCCCCAAAACACACACCTGAATGCTCCAGACCTGCAAACTGGCAAAACTTCTGCTTTTATAGAGGTGCTCAAACTTGCTGATGATCAATTAATCAAGTGCTTATCCTCATGATTCCTAGAATGTATTTAATATATAGAACATGACTGTATGTAGCAACATAACAGTTAACAGTAAACTCACCAGTTCACTTGCCATGATCAGGACGCCTGCCAGGTAGTCCTCTACATCGAGGTGGAAGCCTTTCTCTCGCACCACTTCGACTACAAGGTGGAACGAGAGGAGGAAGCAAAGATTAGCCGACTTTCTCCAGTGAGACTTAGACTTTATGACATTAAGCAGTACCTACTCCCGAGTATCTGTGCCACTTCCTCCCGCTTTACAAGAGTTTCACTCTCCAGATAGACAACAAACGCTGCTAAGAAAGCCAAACGCTGCAGGACAAACCGCCAGTGTTCATGGAACCTAAAGAGAGAAGAAGAAAGTCGAGAAACAAAGATAAAAAACACTTGATTTCTTAAGGATATCCTGCTCACAGTGAGACAGTTAAAAACACATTATCAGCAAAATTTTGCAAGTTTTGTTTCCATGAACTAAATAACAAACATTCAAAAACTCATTAGTGTTGCATAATCATGACGACAACTGTAATTGTTGAGGAGAAAGTCATTCCTACCTATAATACTGCTCCATAGGAAATTTTGTTTTCAGTTCAGCAATTTGTGTCCTGACTGTGCAGAACAGCTCCCGCGCCTTCGCACATTTGCTGGGAACTAAAGGGGAGAAAAGAGAGCATTATCATACCAGAGGTTCAAAAATCATTTTATCCAAGTATCTACAGCTCCACGGGTCACTCACTTTCTTTGAATCCACTTGGTTGGTGGACACTCTGTAGTACTGTTAGTATTTCCCTGGCAGTCTGCTCCAAGGTTTGAACCACCTTACGAATGTCCTGTGAAAAGAGGGAATGAAGAACAACAAAGCGTTTAAAGCTTCTACTAAAGTCCGAATAAAATCAATATACCTTTGCCACTTACTCTGAATACCTAAGATGCTTACAACAAAGTCTATAAGACAGAACAACAAATTCCCTCTCTAAGCAAAAACGTGCTTCGCTTGTCGTTACTTCACTCAGATGTTTGACCTTCACCGTGCAGAGTGATACATGTGCAGAATTTGACACTACAAGGAAGTTTTCACAGTCACTGCTGATGTGGGGATAATTGCTCTATCTGCACATTAACTGTAAATGTGCATGCATCGTTGCAAGAACTGACTGCTCCCTCTCATTCCCACACATGTACTCTCACTTCAAAAGACCTTTATTCCTCTTCTCTCCAGAGCATACTTCCACCTGCTTTCTACTCTCATTAGCAATCACAGTGCCATCTGCAAACATTATAATCCACGGAGACTCCTGCCTGACCTCATCTGCCAACCTGTCCATCACCATTGCAAACAAAAAGGAGCTCAGACCAGATCCCTATTATAATCTCACTCCCACCTTGAACTCATCTGTCACTCCTACCGGACACCTCGCCTCTGTCGGTCTTCACACATGTCCTACACCACCCTCATATACTTCTCTGCCACTCCTGACGGTACCACAGTTCCTCTCTATCATATGCTTTCTCTGTATCCAACAAGACTTTCTCTGTTCTTCACCAGTACATTCATATATTGTACATTATTAATGGGCAATGTTATTTTTTGTTTATTTATTTATTTTTACCCGGGTATATTTTTCAATGGTTTAAAACCTGTCTTAGGGTGATACAGCCACAACCAATCAGCAATATTCGGAATTAAAGCTATCCCGCTTTAAATTCATAATTTTTAAATTAACTTTGGCTGGGGAAAAACGCTTTACAAGCGTGGTAAAAACACTGGAGCTTGATGATATTTAGATTTCAGGAAGAGTGATATTTATTGCGAACTGTTATCGACCTGCATGAAATTTATTAGCTGATGTAGCTAAACCATAATGTCCCATTTACCAGGGTTAAATATTTTCATTAAACGTTTAACGACAATTCTTCGGCTCTGGTTAGCTGCTAGCTAGCAGTCTCTGTGAGCTAACGCTGTGCTGTTCGTGCATACCTCTCTGATGTCCTGGTCTGCGCTCAGGAAGCCCTGGATGTAACTGAACATCTCGGTGACAGACATTTCTCTTCTGAATCCAGCCGTACGCTTGATACCGAAAATGAACCTTCCGCAGCTATTCAACACATCAACGTGCACGAGAGCCGTCAACCTCCGCCTCCAGCTGGCGCCTGGTGATGATGTCATCAAAGCATAAATCTGTGTGCCAGCGTCATCGTGCATTTTTCTGTTTTAAAAGTAGAAGACAGATGTTTTTTTCTTACTTACTAATAATTGTTCATTGCTTATTTCATTTCTTCAGTGTATACTTTGGTTGCTTAATTTTAACACGGTGTTATTACAAAAAAAAGAAAAAAAATGAAAGTGATATTTTTACCTAATGAATCCAGGTGTGCAATTACAGGCAATGCTTATTTAATACAGAACTGGAAGCTAAAGGTGGTATGGGGATATGTAGCCAAGCCTAAAAAATGTTTTGTCTACAGTTAGGAAATTTGACCCTGCTTTGACCTCGGTGGGTCCACCTGGAAGACAGACTCACTGCATTACCTTATCCTCCCTGTTGATGGCGCCAAACCAGCACTTTTGTTACTGTTGCCTTTGCGTGCTGCTCGTAAACTCAGTCTTACCAGCCCCAGGTGGATCGTTCATTACGTGGGAGAGTTTGGATTTTCATCACTAATAAATAAATACGCTGCTAAAAATATAAATATACCCATCCGTCTTAAAAACTATAAGTTAAAAACGTCTTTAGCTCAACGTTCTTAAAATGAAAAACAGAAAAAAAAGGGAGTAGTAGTTTAAATCACAATTACGTCAGAATATTTATCCCCATTTTTAGGGTCATAATTTTGATTTCGTATTTTAAACTACAGTACACTGCAAAACTCTCGAGCCACCCCCAATTTCTTTATATCTTACTTGCAAGGTGTCAGAGTTTTTAAGTTGTCTTGAGGCATAGCTGAGTTTGGTACCTGCACCTGAACATTTTCTGAGGGTTGTTTAGTCTTTATTAAAAAACTTCACAGTGACCTATGCATTATTCAAGGACTTAAAAAATCACGTAACTCAAGGCACTTTGAATCTATGAAAAACTGTACAAGTGGAATACAAAATAAGAAGTGGCAGACTTAAAAACTATCTATAGCAGATGAACAGTATCTGAAAGTCATGTCTTTAGGAAATAGGGGAGGAAAATTCAGCGCAGATCTGAAACTGGAGCTGAGAGATGGATCTGACCCTTCAACTGAGCCACTAGTCTTAATAGAAGACACCTTGAATTACAATGTAGAAAGTTTTTGATTGGCACCAGCTTCATTTTTCAGTTATCAATATTCCAAAAAGCACTGCCAATACAGTAAAAGCATATCTGGATAGAAAACACACACAATGGGACCCTTTCAGACATGTATCACTCTACCCAAAACTCAGATCTCAACTTTATTGAAGCAGTGTGAGAGGAAATGACAAGAAAACTGCCTAAGAGAGTTTAGGCAGTGTTGAAGAATGAAGGTGGTCATAGCAAGTTTTGATTTTCAAGCTCATTAGAATTGCACAAACTTTGTCTTTGGCTCATATGCCGTATTTCTGTGTATGTTTGCATGTTTCAGTACATTTCTGCACCCATTTTCAATTTTTTCTAGGAAATATCTGCTAGAAAGCTCAACAGCTCGACACTTTTGTACAGTACTGTATTAATTAGAACATGAAAAATCAAATACCTGTCTCACCTTCATAACATTGTTTTTCAGCTATAATCTAGCAGTTTGACCTATTTTTACATAAAACAGAAATGAATGCATATCGTGATTCTGAACACAAAAGTAGTAATAGTATCATATTTGAAACAGTGGCACTAACATGCCCTTTAACAATGATATTGTGGGGATTGTCATAGCTTAACTTACAGTATCAAGGAAAATTCAAATAATTCTATGACTACAAGGCCCTTACTAACCTCGCAGTTCATTATTATTGAAGACATTTATAGGATTGTAAAATATCTATCTAAATAAAATGCATGCAGGCTACTGACATGTGTAAGAAACCGCAGGAAACTGAAACACGTGAGAAAGAATTCAACCTCCAATCCAACTGTTTGATTGTCTCGTTCGCTTGTAGTCGTCAGATTTCCCACAGCACCTGAAGGCATCCCGTCAGCCCGCCGCTGACGCAGAAAAGTCAGCCTGTTGATCCAACAAGTTTAAACCCCTCTGCTCGTGTGCGGACTCAGACACCGGCGCGGATTTAGACCGTTTTCTGTTCGTCTGACTCAGTGTGGTCTCTCCAGGCGTTTGAACGCTCAGTTTGTGGCTTTCACTGAAACAATGCAGCTAACTGCTACGCGTCCGAGCCTTTGAGATGGAGAAAGCCCTAACAGAAGATGACTGCGTGGATTCAGGAGCCGAGACTGGAGGGTGAGTGAAGGAGAAATAACAGATGCAGAATATCTCACTAAATGTTTGGGATTTTGGAATTGGGAAATATTTTCAATTAACCACAGCCAATGTGCATTCTCATTTATATTTAAGAAGAAGCGAGACAGCACAAAACATTTTTATTTTTATTTTATTTTAAACGAGATTTGGCTTATTAGTCTCGACGATATTCAGTTAAGTTCACAGACTTATTTTATTTTTTAAAAGTTATATATTACACTGGCTACTGAGGCAGGCTAAGCTCGGGACAAGCTGTTTTGGGATGCTAATATTTTTAGCGGAATGTTCAAGTAAAAAAAAAAAAAGATGTAATTCGAAGTTGTGTTGGCAGGAAAGCGACTTAAGTTAACGCTGTTTACTCCTTTGCAGCCATTAAACAAAGATGTGCCTCGTTGTCGCCTGCGGTATGTCACTGATTTGATGTTGTGTTGTTGTGAAGGATTTACTAGTTGTTTTCTGTATGTGTGTGTCTCTGTATGTCTCACAAAATTAAAAGACAGGTTCACTTTCATTTTTATAAGGTTTAACATGATAAACGTGATCATCGTATATGTCTTTAAGGTGTTTGGGGTCCATTCTCTATTAGGTTTTTTTTTTTTTTTTAAGTAAAGAGTAAAATTGGTAGTGAGTTTGTGTGAGAGTGTGTGTGTGAAAGAGAAGTTTGCCTTCAGGGTTTTTCAGAAAGGCTTTCTGATAGAAGATGAAGTGAGATTTTTTTTTAAATCTTATGATAAGTCTACAGAGGCAGCAGGATAAATGCTGGATAAATGGACCAAACACAGGACTTTCACCATGGAGACTGAGGTTAGAGTCCAGCTGTGGCTTGTTTTGTAGATGAAGTTAAAGTGTCGTCAACTTTTCTTTCTTTCTTTTCACATTTCAAAGCAGCTTGGTTAAGTCTAGGTAAATATAACTCGTTGTGTTTGAATAAACCGTGTCCCATATGTCAGAAAGCTGTTGTGTCTGAAAACCCTGAAGTCAAACTAATCATGATGATTGATTGAGGCATTCATGCACAGATGACCATGTCACATGATGTCCTATGATAAAGGGCTTGTGTTGTTCTTACAGATTAGTCACAGGCAAACTGCACATCTCTGAACTCCCAGATTACACATCAAGGTTTCTTTTTGCCTGTCCATTGTATTAACTTTGCCTATATAGATCCTTGTGATCCCTCACAGAGATGTATGGTGGAAGAAAGATTAAAAGCCCGGTATGCAATTAGGTTAATTGTTATTTACTCGATATATTCTTATTATAGGATTTCATTTCAGGCACGGCTTACATAAAATAGTTTATCTAGTAGTGCAAGCACAGTTTTACATTTGATAGTAATTGCACACTGTTAAGAAAATATGAGGCCACCATATCAAGCAGTCCAACCTAATTGTTGCCAGTACTCGCAGCCTTGTAGCGTCTCAGAATTTAGCCTATAATCAATGTTTGTGTGGCTTAAACCGACCACCTGTGCTGTTTTTATATAGATAGAGAGATAGATAGATAGAGATATATATAGATAGATATATCCTGATACTTTGTTCTCAATAATTCACAAATAAATGTTCCAAACTGCCATAAAAAATGTTTTTCTGTGTTGTTGATGGTTAAAAACAAAATACAAATATTACAGTTACATTAAAAGTACATAATTATATGTGAAGATTAAGTATGTGAAAAGTATTCTTGTTAAATGACAAACTCCAGGCCAGCCACCTCCACCTGCTCACATCCCCCACCTCTTCTTCCTCAATCCACTTCCTGTTTATCTTTGATCCACTAAATTTAGAACGCTTTCACTCCACCAGTCCATTGGAATAAATGAATAAAATAAACAGTATTTTGTTGGTCATAAAGTCCATCTTAACCCCCTATTAGTGAGTTTTAAATAGATGAGTCGGTCCCGTCTATGACTTTGTCTCTGCCATGTTCTTATATAAATGCTGTTCTGTCAAACGAGAAAAACAGAATACTTTATTTTTATTCCTGAACACTAACAAACCTACATGAATATGTGCGTCACGGTTGTGTTAATAGACCCCTGCTCTGGGGGAAGGAGGATGATAATGTTATGTTGTTATTGAATACAGACTTTCCATCTACCATCAATCATGTCTGGTTTCTTTTAAGCCGTGATAAAGATCCTTCCTGAATATAACCAGAGCCTGACTTTAGAGGTGATAGGCCGTAAAATGCTCACATGAGTCACCGCTTGGAACAGTCAAACGTTTTCAGTCAGCTTGTGCCTTCATCTTCATCCCTTTCTTGCCATCCTAAGTCCCTCTTCATCGCTCCTTCCCTGCATCTGAATCCGTTTCAGCTTTCCATGGGTCAAAGAAGATTTTTTTTAAAAAAAATATACATATATATATACTCAGTTTTGAGCCCACTGGGTCACCCTGCGCTCATACCGTATGCGTATGACTGGGCTGCTCCCTGTCTGCGCTTCACTTTGTGTTTATTGTCTTTGGGTGGAGATGAAGCGAGGCAGCGCGGCCAGACTGGGAACCGCAGGCGGGATGCTAGCCGGCACTGCAGGGGTAGTCCTGCCAAATGCTCACACCCAAAGGAGCCATCAAAACAAACAGACTAGTGTGCAACTGCGCACACTACTACCTCCAACTCTATTTCAGAGAGTCATAAACCTACTTTTTTTTCCACTTCTTGTCATTTTTCTTTGTGCACTCAGAGATGAGAGTATGACTTTCACTTTGTCCCTCTTTCCTGCAATTTTCTGCTTATTTCTCTTCTTCCCAATATTTATATTGCCTCTGCAAGCCCATCTTTTCTTACCTTTGTGTCCTCACGCCTGCTGCTTCCCTCACTCTTACCCATTCCTTTCTCTACACCACTAATGCCCGTTAGTTAGATTGATAACCTCCTGCTGCAGGAAATAGACTTGCTCTTCTGCTTTCTGCAGCTCCAGAGACTTTTATTAGTTTAGAGATGGACTCACAGAGTGTGTGTGGAGGAACAGTGTTCTCTGGCTGTCAGAGGACTCCTGTGGGACTAATATCGTCAAGTTGCAATGCATATATGTGAACCTGGAGTTACGCAACCTTTTCACCAAATTATTAATTGCAGGATTTGAGTTAGCTCCTCAGTCAGCATTGTTGTATGTGGGCAAACACGTATTGGATGTAATGTCATAAAATGTCATAATTTTACTCTGTCTGGAGATCAGATTAGCTGAAATCTAATTCTCCACCTTTTCTTTGAAGCTTAAGAGCAGATAAATCTTTAAAAAGTGAAGACCCTTTACTTCACCAATTACTTTTTCCCAACCATAAATCTACCTTTTTTTTCTTTCGTGTAAAGAACTCTACATAAAGACTGGTGCAACCAAAAACACTGGAGCCTGGGCATGGCTAGCCTCGCATAGCACAGAAATCAGAAGGATTGGAAATGTTTTGGCCTCTCTCCAGCGAGACTGGTTGTCATTTGAACCAATATACAAAGAATCCAGCATTATAAGAAAGCCAAAGTACAGCCATAAAAATGTAACTGTTATACTCATGTGTACATATTAAACAAGATACAGGAGTGAAATAATGAGCTTTGAGGGTAGTTTTCCCTTGAATTTAGCCAGGAGAATTTTGCCTCTTTCAAGTCTTTGTGCTAAGTTAGGCTAATCACTTCCTGGCTCTAGCTAGGTATTTCTAGTGCACACGCTGTCAGCAGATTGAGGGGGGAAAACCCAGAAAAACCAAATTATCTCAGCTTGGCCATATTTACACATTATTTCCACCAGCCTTGTAGCCACATACTTTATATGCCAGTTCTTGCAGTTATTCATACTTGGTTTGGCCAGGAAACCAAACCAGTATGTTTTTTAAGTTAGTTAAATCAACTGTGTGATTAACATTATTTTTATCTGCATGCTAATACCAGTGATGGCTTCACACTTTCAGTAGTTTCTATGTTTTAAATGTCATAAATTCCCAATATGTCTGATTCAGTAGACGTGAGCATATTTTCCGCATTAGTTTTCCGCATTAGTACAGTCATTAGTTTAAGTTGTATGACTTGTAACTTTAATGGTAGAATGTGTTACCAATCTTTTTATCCAATTTTTGGAAGGAACAAAGAAGTTGTTGCCGAACTGATTCTATAATTAAGAGAAACAATATGGTTGTAGTAATTCATGACACATTAAAATCGTACACACACACACACACACGTCCTTTTATTTCCAGCATCATGTCAATCATGTGGATAATAATAGTTATTATTATTATTATTATTATTATTATTATTATTATTATTATTGTTAATGTGTGAGTGTGTAAGGAGCATTTTTGATGTTTTTACTGGTTGAGTAGGATTGTTAGCTTCTAAAAAACCAGGAAATTTTATTTAATGTGTTAATTAACTAGGAAAACGCAGTAGTTAGAACTCAAGTAAAATACAAGAGGCTAGGAGCTGTACTGTATCTCAGTAGTGGAAGTAGTACTTGAGCAAATGCCTGCGTTTTTATCCCTTCCGTTAGAAACCACTCTGAAATCTCTGTGTGCATTTTTGCTGACCTTCCAGCTGGACCTCTCCTACTGTTTAGCCAGATGTCAGCACTTCATCTGAAATAGGAGTGTGTCATCCTGTAAATCATGTAGATTGCAATTCATATTGTAATATAAACTTCTGTCTTGTCCTCTCTGTCCACATTTCCTCTGCCTTTTTTTTTTTTTTTTTTTTAAAATCTGTTTTCTTTTGTCCTCTGCAGGTCTGATTACAGTCCTTTGTCCTCAACAAGCAGTAAGTAAAATTAACAGTGACATGAAGTATTGCTAACACACACACACAGCTCAGGCTCAGGTCTTTATCTCCCTAATACACACTGACTAAATAAATCCACTCACAGGCCAGGATTGTGTTTGTGTCTATGTGTTTTAGTGGCCTGTAAGATCCACAGCAGATTTTAGGGAAGAGTCTTTGTATAGCAACAACAACATTGTTTATTACGTTTTTCTTTCCTCTGTCCACCTCGGTTTGCATGCTACGCATTACATTTTACACGTTAGTAAAGGTTAGCAGTCGCAGGGATAAATGAAACATTTGTATTGTTGAGGTAATGAAGCTAAAGCAGAGGGAAAAACATAAAAAGCTTACATTTAATGTCCTCCTAAAAAGGGAACAATCACATTCTGTTAGGTAAGTAAACAGATGCATCATCATTATAATCCACACAGCAACAGTCATGAGATAAACTATGCAACAATTTCCGATTAAGATAAACAGCAACTGTTCACCCATGACAAGAAGCATTTCTAACCAAACTGAGTCTTTTCAGTCAGCTAATAAATTTATTCAAGTGTAGAAATGTGTTATACGTGTATTTTTTACATCAATATTTGGATCTTGTTTTGGTAGGTTTGGCCATATTTTTCATTAATTATGACATCGGCTTATGTTATAAGGCTTAGAAATCCAGCCACAAGTTTCATCCATCCATCCATTCGCTTCCACTTATCCCTTTCAGGGTCGCGGGGAGCGCTGGAGCCTATCCCAGCTGTCTTAGGGTGAGAGGCAGGGTACACCCTGGACAGGTCGCCAGTCTGTCACAGGGCTAACACACAGACAAAGACAACCATTCACACTCACATTTACTCCCGCATTCACACCTATGGGCAATTTAGAGTTTCCAATTAACCTATCCCCACTAACTGCATGTCTTTGGACGGTGGGAGGAAGCCGGAGTACCCACGCAAACACGGGCAGAACATGCAAACTCCACACAGAAAGACCCTGGCCTGATGGTGGAACTGAACTCAAGACCTTTTTGCTGTGAGGCAACAGTGCTAACCACCGTGCTGCCCCAGTCACAAGTTTAAGCATACATTTATTTACCTGTACTTGCGTAGTTGGTTGTGTGAACACGCTCTTGCCTGTGTAGTAAAATAAAGGCACATGATTCACATGGTCACTAACCATGTGACAGTCACTTTTCCACAATTTTGGACGTGTAACAATAGTGTTGACATTTTTGGGTTGAGTGAATAAGGCCCAGGTACCAACAGGTTGAGAGGGGTAAAAATACATATTCTCTGACTGGTTAGTGAGTAAGTTGATGGTAATCGGTGGGAAATTGATTGCTTCAGCCTGAATCACGCAGATTTAGAGACCAGTTAGCAATGCACTGGTAACCTTAGGTTGCTAAGGAAAAATGTGTATTCCCTGAGCAGCTGGCAAAAACTTCAGTGTAATTACTTTTGATGCTAGCAGATTGTCTCAGTTGCAGTTTCTTAATATTCACTACAGTTTGACTAGCAGCTGGCAAGTGTTGTTGCACACTATGGGCAACCACAGCAATCCAGTAGTGACCAAAGCAACATTAAAGAGGTTTCTGGTACAGCACCCTCTTTTTGATTGATTTCACTAAGCATTGGTCAGTAACCTGTAGAAATCACTTGTCAACCAATAGGGGGACTATGCATTTTTCATTAGCAGCCGGTGGTTGTATCATATCCAGTATGATAGACAAATCTGAAGCAATGTGCACATGACATGAGAGAAACATCAGCAAGTAAACTGGATAATAATTTACACATTGTGGGTAAACAATGTTACTGCTTTCCCAAGTCTCATAAATAACAATAAATGGTAAAAAAAAAAAGAAAAAAGAAAAAAAAGTAATTTTAGATAATAAATAATCCAAATTTGGACAGAATTGTCTTGCATCATTAGGCCATTTTCCTGTCTTGGGTATTTTTTACACACTGTGGGTGTGTCCATAGTTTTCTTTGAAAGTGGACGTGATTGTGAAGGTCTGTGTTTGCAGAGGCTGTGGCCTGCCCTCAGTCTGGTTGCCAGGTCTCCAGGCTTTTTTACAATGGGAGGATTATATCCAATATTAGCCCATTAATCTGGTCTGCAGGAAGCTGCGTTATCCCACTTGAACCGCGCCCGTAAGCCAGGAAGCAGTGAAACACACACAGTGATCCAGCAGAGAGTGTCTGGTTTGGTTTTCCCTTGTTGTTTCCTGTGTCATCGCTGTGTCAGATGAGCCTCTGCCCACCATTGTCATCACTGGAGGTCAGAGCTGGAACAAAATGTGCACTGGGACACTGTCCGAAAACACAAGAACTTTAAATACACACTGCAGGACAGAGTGTGACCACATTCACAAGTCCACTGCTGGACAGAAACTACTACTGAGCGCAAACACCGTGCATACATTTACAGGCTGAAATCCATCCAGAGGACCTTTTTTTTTTTTAAAGTAAAACAATTTGCACCATTTGTCTAAGAAGATATGTGTTTCTGATTGGCTGACAACTGTTCGTTTATTTTGTCTGATAAGACATCATATTTAGTTCTAAAAACGACCTGTTTTGCATCTGTCCAGATCCATCTTTAGCATGGCTCTTAAAATTTTGCATACAGCATCCCTGTAACACTGTAAGAAGTAAGGAAACTGCCATAAAAGCTGATAAGTTGTTTTATATATATCGATATCCATGAAGCCAGATGACACCAGTCAATTAATTAATCTGAAGGAATGCCTTAAAAACAGAAAGACCTCTAATTTCCTGCTTGTAAAGTCAGATAAAACTGAGGTTATTGTATTAAAAATCTTAGAAACATGGTGTCTAACCAGATACTTGCTCTGGATGGCATTACCCGGGCCTCCAGTAAGTCATTTTTGATCAATGTGCAAATTAAACAAATGTGTAGAACAGTTTTCTTGCATTTGCACAATTTCTAAAATCAGAAACATCCTGTCTCAGAGTGTCTACTGATGTATTCATTTCACAGAGGTGCATGCTGGTTTAGTCTTCTCTTGTCTTTTGCCTTCACAGAGGTGCATTTACTTTCTCCTAAGGTGGTCTTAACCCCTGACCTTTGACCTCAGCTCACACTAGCCATAAAGTCCATGGTGATTAAGTCCTTGATGTCACGCTAAACCTCCAACATCAATATGGCTGAGTATTTTTTTCACAGTAAGATTTCACGTAGGAGAAACTACAACTTCACCTGGCATGGCCTCGAAATGGAAGCTTTTAAAAATATTTTGATTTAAATTTAATATAATAATTTAATAATAATAATAAAATAAGTTACCAGTTGTGAATGAGAACGAGTCTGTTGGTTGAAGCTAAAGAAATGTGGGTTACATAAAAGTAATCTTGTGCAGATTTTAGAAACTGTGATAATTAGATTCAGAGCTAAAAGGAAAAGGCCAGCTGAGGCAACTCTTCAAAGAATTTGGAGAAAAGTAGTAACGGCAGAAGCACCACTGCTGCCACAAGCAGCTGCTTCTTAAAAAGTGGTTTTGGTTTTTCATCACTGTAGTGTAACGTTTCTTCATTAAACTCAAAGAATTAACAGCCTTTACGACGCTGATGAAACTATACAGGATGTAGTGGTTCTTTGTCTGGATCCCTGAGATGGCAACAGATTAAAATTTTAGCTTTAAAAACTTTTATCTTTAGTTAAAAGTAATCCAAGAATTGATTTTTATAAAGTAAGGCCGTATGAAGCCTGTAAGTCTGTTTATATTCTCTTCAGCCTAGCTAGAATTTTAAAAATTAAGTTTACGATTTAATATCATCTCAGACAGTCTGGAAACTTTCCACTTCTCCCACCCAGCCACGGCCATGGCAGTAATCAGGCTTAACTGTAAGCCTTCATAAAATGAAAGGGAGACCTTAATGGTTGTATGCACCAGGCTGCAAACATGGGGACTGACTCACTTCTGGAGTGTGTTCATTTAAGGAACTGCAGTTTTTGGCACTTGCATGCTGGTCTTGTTTTGCTCAACCATAATTACTGAAGTATGTGATTTTATATGGGTTTCTCTTTTTTTTTCTCTCTCTCTCTCTGTTTTTTTTAACTCAAATTTTACAAATTCATGTGTAACAGAGTGTGGTGTCTATTCACTGCTTCTTTGCCTTTTATCTGCGCCGTCTTGTGTTCACGCTCAAACACCGGGGAAGACGATGCACTGCTCTCTGTTAAAGGAACAGCGGCGAGCATCCTTTTGAACGGCAAACCACTCGTGGTGATGTCAGCCAAAACACTTTCAACACAGTCAGTTTGAATAGCACCTGATGGCCCAAGGACCACCCGTAACAGACCAGCTTGTAACACACAAACACAGACGCGCACACACACAAGGTTGGGGTTCCTTCTCTCCAGCTGAATGTATGAAATCCATGCGCCGTTTTAAGGCAGCTTGGCTTAAGTGTTACCAAATGTGCATCCTCCAGAATGAGAGTTGAACCACGAGGCCAGAACAGCGCTAAATGTGCTGCAGTCGGCTTTTTGTTAATGGCTTAATTGAAGCAGTTCAGTCTGTCGGCCTTGTTGTGGGCCCTTGTGATAATGAATGGGTGAGTGTGTACGTGCTGACTGAGTGCACAGTGAAGTAGGACAGTTATTACTGGGTACTAGCAGTCTGTTAAGCCAATGTGAGAGCAAATACCAGAGTATTCATAGTTAGCTTCATTATGTTGCCTCTGATCTAAGATCAAATTTCATTAAAAAAATATGTCGTCTTGCTGTAATTTGAGGCTAGTGAAACCAGGAAAAAGCCGTTTCTCGTCTTTTGAACTTATCCCCAGATCCTGGAAGAACTGGAAGATTTGAGATGGTTTTCCATGGATCCATGTTGAACTGGGTCCAGAAGTTCAAACCTGTGAGGAATTAAAATTGAGTTGACTATATTGAGCTTTTAACATACTGCTCAATTTACAGAACTAAGATTTAGAAATGCATGTTCACCAGCACCGAAGACAGTTTTTCAGTGTTTTTATTAGAATCTTGTTGTGTATAAATGGTTAATGGACCGGCTCTTATGTAGTGCTTTTCTGTTGTACTTGAGCATCTGAAGTGCTTTATATAACATGCCTCATTTGCCCATTCGTTCATATACATTCACACTTGGATGAACAAATCAGGAACAACTCAGGGTTCAGTATTTTGCCCAAGGATACTTTGGCATGCAGACTGGAGCAGCCAGGGATCGAACCACCGACCTTCCGATTAGTATATGGCCTGCTCTAGAGCAAACAAAAGTTACTGAAAAGTTGCTCGTAACTTTTATACTTTCTAAAATATTAAGCTCTTTAACATTTCAACTCATCATATCTCCTAAACCGTGGACTCCAGAGACGTGAGCCTTGTGGCAATATATCTTCTCCTGACGCTCAGGGTGAAAGAATTTTTTTTTGATACCATTTACCGTTTTCCCATGAATTACGTTTGTTTCAGGATAGGAAATCTGACCTTCTCTCAGATTTCAAACTCTGGAACTGAAGCCGTTTTTTCTCTCGTCACATCTCTCCCTGGGATGAGTGCTGGTTTGGCTCACTGAGATGAGCAGGCGCCCTGAGAGCGGCGGCACAGGTTTGAATCCTACCCGTGGCTGTTGTCTTCCCCGCTCGCGCTCCCTCTGCTTTCTTTACACTCTTCAGTGTACCCTTTCAAATAAATCCATCTTCAGCAGACAGTTCAGCTTCTTCACCTATTTTCAGCAGATAATTCTGTTTCTTCAACTGTTTTCGGCACATGATTTCTGCTATACAGCATTCACCCGTTATTTGTGCAGGTAATGCAACTTTTTCGAGTTGCCTTTTGTCCCTCGCCTCAGCCGTTCTGCTTCGTTCCACGTCTGTTCAGACATTGAAGGTCACATGATGTCCATGACCCTGGCTGTGTAGTCTTCACTATCTAATCAATCTATCTATCTTCTTGAGTTTGAATCTAACAGCACTTTAAAGCCAGGAATAGTATCTGTACATTTTGGTCTGACTGCTTTTATCTTCTGTGAAACTTAAGGGCTGGCGTCGTTCACATACAGAGCCCTTTGTATATTCCGCTCTGGGAAAGGAAGTCGGCAATTCCCTTTTTTTCAGGCCCTTTGCTTATGTTGCTCTTTAGGAGTTCTATAGCATGTCCTTTTGTGTCTTCTAGACAACAAAGTAAACAAGCTTGTTTTCTTTCTCACTGCGTCAACTCATGCAGTTTAATTTAATTACGTGAAGAAATGCAGACTTGCCATTTTCTTTTTCTCCCATGTATGTTGGTCACAGTGTGAGATGCAGCTGACGAGCAGAGATCCAAACAGAAGCCTGAGCTCTTATCTCAGAAGACGGCAATATATCACTTTACCTCAGTCTTTGTATGAGAACTGCTTAAGTGATTTAAGGGTGGGGGTATTTAGTTTGTTTGTTTTGTTTGGTTGTTTGTTTGTTTTTTTTGCTAGAGAGTCTCATGAAACAATTGTATAGCTTTAAGTTAAAGGGGTTCACACGTATGTTCAGCTTGGTTCAGACATGATCAGATAAGCCTCGACTCGGCAAACTGCAGACAGAATGAGATGGAAAGGCAGCTGAGTGGAGTGGGCAAGGCCGAAAAAAGTAAAGTACTACTTGTTAAATAAAAAAATAAAATACAGTTATTAATAATAATTATTAGGTTTCACGTAGGTTTAACAACCTCCTGAGTTGGTACCTGGCTTATTGATGTTTTACTACAATTAAAAATGTCCAAATTGTTGTTGGGAAGTGACAGGTAATGACTGATGATGTGAAAATGCAGTACTGAGTAATGAGCACAAAATCGCTTTACCATTATATCCAGTCAAGTAATTGAATGTGTTTTGTTTTGCTTTTCTTAGCTCCTTCCTTTAAGTGAACTTTCTTCTGATTGGCTACTCGATATTCGCCCTCTTTGATGTCACACAGATGGAGAGCTGAAAAATTGTTGGGAAGAGAGCTTTTAGATTCTATTTACAAACACGGACCTCCTCATTTAAAATCAGCATCCCCCACTGTGACTGTATGTGTACTCTATAGTTATCAGAAAATGGAAAACGGCACACATTTGAGACTTGAGAGAAAGGATATTTGCCAGAATCTGAATGAGAGAACAGCTTCTGTGTGCGAGCAACACTTTGAAATGACAGAAAAAAATAAGTCAAAGATTTATATTAGTGTGAAGACTACATTTATTATGTTTTGGCACGAGTCACTCAAAGTGATGTATGAGATTTGGAACTTGCCCCCCCCCCCCCCTTCTTTTTTTTTTTCTTAGCAGACGACAAAAGGGGCCCACATCTTGAATTTCCAAGTTCAGTTGTTTTGTTTTTACACTGAAGGCCCGGCTAGCTAAAGCTGCGACCGGAGTTCTTCTGCGCACATACACACATCGAGGAGAGGTTGAGTTTTTGCTGCTAATCACTCTCATATGTGGAGGGGCTCGCTGGAAGGCGTGTTGTTTTATCTCACGTCGTCATCTGCGGGTACTGCAGCGAGCATGTGTTCCTGGTTAACACGTATCCACAGAGACAAGGTTAAAGTCTCTGAGAATTGGACAAGACCGTCCCCTTTATAAATGGGCACTTTTACAGTGGAGTACAAAAGTGTCTGCCCCCTTCCTGATTTCCTTTTTTTTTTTATGCGTTTATTTGTCACACTTAAATGTTTCAGATCATCAAACAAATTTAAATATTAGACAAAGATAACACAAGTAAACAAAAAAAATGCATTTTCTAAATGAATGTGTTTGATATTAATTGGGGAAAAAAATCCAAACCCACATGGCCCTGTGTGAAAAACTGATTGTCCCCTAAACCTAATAACTGGTTAGGGTCACCCTTAGCAGTTTTACAGCGCTACAGAGGAATTTTGGCCCTCTCATCTTTGCAGAATTGTTGTAATTCAGCCACATTGGAGGGCTTTTGAGGATGAACCACCTTTTTAAGGTCATGCCACAGCATCTCAATCTGATTCAGGTCAGGGCTTTGACTAGGCCACTCAAAAATCTTCTATTTGTTTTTCTTGGTGGACTTGCTGATGTGTTTTGGGCCATTGTCCTGCTGCAGAACCCAAGTGCGCTTCACAGGAACAAGAACAGATGGCCAGATATTCTCCTTCTGGATGTTTTGGTAGACAGCAGAACTCATAGTTCCATTTACCACAGCAAGTCTTCCAGGTCCCAAGGCACAAAACAGCCCCTGACCATGACACTACCACCTCCATATTTTACCGCTGGTATGATGTTCCTTTTGTGAAATGCTGTGTTACTTTTACACCGGATGTAGTGGGACACAGACCTTCCAAAAAGTTCAACTTTTGTCTCGTCACTCCACAGAATATTTTCCCAAAGGTCTTGGGGATCATCAAGATGTCTTTTGGAAAAACTGACATGAGAGTTCAAGGAGAAAACCACTGGTCAGCAGCAGATTTCTCCTTGAACTCTTCCATGGATCATGCCATGATGTGTTCCTTTTTTTTTTTTTTTTTAAACATCTTTTAGCCTGCTTTACTTTGTCAAACAAGTTTTAATGATTTCTTGATTCAACACCTCTGCCAGTAATTAGGCCTAAGTGTGTTTAATGAAACTGAACTCTGCTTTAAAAAAAAAAAAAAAAGTGGTTCATCACAGTTAATTCACAATTTAACAAGAGGGGCAATTACTTTTTCACACAGGACCAAGTAGGTTTGGGTAACTTTTCTCTCTTAATCAATGAAATCATTATTTAAAAACTGCATTTTGCATTTAATTGGGTTATCTTTGTCTAACATAAAAAAAAAAAAAAAAAAAGTTTGATCTGACACATGCAAGTCTGACAAATATGCAAAACATGGAAATCAAGAAGGGAGGAAAACACGTTTTCACAACACTTTATCCCGTGTGTGTGCCGAGGATGGTTATGCACATGCATGAGTTGTATGTAGTCAATCGAGTCAGTTAGCTTGAAGACTCAAGTGGATTAAGAGCTTAGAGACACACTTCTCCAGAGCTTTACCTACAAACGCCTTACATTCCCTTCACAGGATTGGGGAGACTTAATCTCTGATTTATTCTCTTGTTTTCCAGCTCCACATTAGCTCTTATTGCCAAGAAAAGTATCGCTTTGTACAAGGTATTGGAATTGTATATTTTAGAAAGGTGGGCCAAAAAACTGCAGCTCATACAGCTTGTCTATGAGCTCGCCAGATTATCTTTCAGCTGCATTTAACACAGAGACATCTGTGAATCTAACACATTTTGATTTTTAAACTTAAACAGTGGACAAAAAAAACATAAACTGCTTCTTATTCAGTAATTTTCTAATTGATCTAATCTGGCTCCCTTGAACAAGTCAATATGTAGACATCTTGACCTTTCAGTGGATTTTTGCGAGCATGTAGCTAGTAGCTTTATGCACTGGTACAAGAAACACAACACAGAGAGAGACTAATATTCCAGTCTCTGCTTGCATGTCGGAGTATTTTGCCTCCTGCATGCTCTGTCCAGCTTCCTTACCTAAACCACATGCAGTATTTCCATTAGTGAGCACACGGCCGGGGCGTGCTGTTTCCTGCTGCGTGCTACAAAAGAAAGGAAAACTGTGGAAAATATCCAAACTTGATTCCCTCAAAAGTTGTCATGTGTAAAAAATGGCAGAAGAAAGAGTGTGGGGGTGGGGAATGAAGAAAAAAAAAAAAGACAAATATAAAAGCAAGAAACTGAGATTTTTATTTATTTATTTATTTTAAATAAGAAAGGAATGGTTATGATGATGGATTTTTTTTTTTTTAGGTCACTCTTTTCTTTTACTGTTTTTGTTTGTTTTCTAATGAGGCAGAAATAAGATGGTTAGGGCAAAGGTCTCTGACTCATGAAAACTGATCCCGGGAGAGCTATGTGCAGCAGGAGTGTGAAGACGTCAAGCTGTCTGTGTGTCGGTACAATGTGCTGTGCAGTAAATACCCTTAAAGAGCCCTATCATCCACTTGTTTGGTGTCTTGATGCCAGCTACATGTTAACAGTGATTGTAAGGGGATCAGGGTGACGTTAATGACAGCAGTGCCGTCTCTTTGTGTAGGCGCGTAGATGTGTGTTACAGGATGTCAGTGCGCCGACATCCCGCTTAAACCTGCTGTGGAACATTCTTGATCCGGATGTCATTACCGCTGTGGACAAACTGAGCTACTCTGGGTCACAGTTGAGGCTTCGTTGCATTTGATTAAAACTAAATTTGCTTTCAAATCTGCTTATAGATCCTCGGTGTTTACATTCCACAACGTTGGACCAACATTAGTTTTGTGGTGGAACAACACCAACACGAGCCGCAGATTGTGTGTCTGTGATAAGTGAGAGCAATGAGGGGGGACGAGGGCTAGACAGGGGCTGGGCCCCCTAGATCTACACACATTTCCACACTGGTTTGCATGACTTTAGATTTTTTTGATGAGGTGCTGATATACTAATTTTTGTTAGTAACTAATTTTTGGTCATTGCATTTTTTTTGTGATTTTATTCGTGAAAATAAAATAAATGTACCAAAATGTATACTTCCCACCACATCTTCCTTTTACTGAAGCTTGTAATATTTAATAGCTACATTCATAGCACCTCTACACCTATTATTTAGGTCTGTTTCATTGTAACCACAGAGTGACATTTTGAAAATGTCACTTCTTTGGTCAAGTTGAAACTGTCCTTTTACAAAGGCCGGTGGGACTCGAGAGACAAAACCCATCCCTGTTTGGCCTCTCGGTTTCATGGAGGGATTTTGGCAATGGTGAAACAGTATGTTGTGCCAGGGAAAGTAGCCTGTGTGTCCTTTCCCAAAGCACAAACAAAATGGGACAAGTCCCATGAGAACTCGGATTAAAGACTGTAGCAAAACAAAGAGTGAGTGTACATGGAGATAACAGGCAGCCGTGTGAGTTTCTACATGTAACACGCAAGAAAGAAAAGACGGACTGACGTAAATGTGTCGGCAGCATAGGAAAAGTGGATTTGCAGCACCTGCATCACAGTGCCGAGCTTTTCCATGTCGGGGGTTCAGGGAGAGGCTACACCTGAATGCATCGCTCCCGCTGCGGTCTGGAACATTCCTCTGGGCTTCAGTAATGACTCCTAATGGCACTAATGAGCCTCCACAGAGGAGCCCTGCTCCACATGAGTCTGGTAGAAAGGAGGGAGGGAGAGAGGGGAGAAAAGGTAAACATCAGAATTGTAAGAAAGATGGAGTTGGATGTGGACGAGTGAAATGGAGAGCTGAGATCTAGAGATCTGTGGGAATGGGGAAGGCGAGTGAGGAAAATATGGGAAAACTTGAACAAAGAAGTAAACAAAGAAAAGAGTGAATGTGTCAGGGAAAAATAATCCCAGCGTCCAAGGGAATTGCTTAGCAGAAGGATGAATAGATGTAGACAGTTCAGAGCAACAGATTCATATTATTTAAGAATTCACATTGTTTTAACCTTCTTATTTCTATATAAAGTTCAAAAATGCTAATTTTATCTAATTTTCTTCCTGTCCTCCCTGTTTCTTCTACCTTTTCTTCTATGTGTGCTGGTGGAGGTGACTTATCCATGGGTGAGCTTCAGGATCCCTTCCTTGTCAGCGTCCACCTCATTGCTGACCCCGGCGAGGGCAAGTTCCTGCAGCATGCTGCCGACGCCGTTCTGGCGTGGGTTCACCCTGAACTGCAGCTCTTCAGGGTCTCAGAGCGAGCCTCCGTCTCTCAGCGACCTCGGGCAAAGCGGCATCAAAACGGAAGCCCAGCTTCAGCCTGCCAGCCGGCCCTGGCGGTCATCCTGTTCCTCCAGGAGGCCTACGGCGGTGATGAGCACATACTGATGCTGCATCGCGCTCTGCAGCGGCCGCCCTGGCACTACCACCACACTGAAAAAGTCAGCAATGGCCGGCGGATGCTACCGCTGACCCCATGCAGTCAGGACTTTTTCACTCTGTCTCCCGGCACGCCGCTCTGGGCCGTGCGGCAGGTCCATTATGGGAAGGAAATCGTGCGTTTCACAGTCTATTGCCGCCACGAAAACTATGTTGATATGGTGCGGCTGTACAAGCTGCTGCTTCAGCGGAGGGTTGCACAAAAGAAGGATGACTTTTGCTTCTTTGTGGTGTACTCCAACCCTGATATGGAGATCCAGCTGTCCTTTAAGAGACTCCCACGAGGCCACAGTCCCCTGGTGTTGGACTCAGCAGTAATGGAGGTGAGGGTCCGGGACGTCGGAGTGCTGGTGCCCCTGCTGCCACACCCTTGCAGCCCAATCAGTGAGGTGCGCTGGCAAACGGAGGACTACGATGGAAATAAGATCCTGCTGCAGGTAAGCATTTTTCATTCAGTGTTTTTTTTTTTTTTTTTTTTTTAAATATATATACATCTGTGCCTTAAAATTTCCTGCCCACATCAGCCCAAATGCGCATTTGGCTATCTCATTCAGGGCCACGCTATTTAGCATAGTCACAGTTGCTGCACATCTGCAAACCACTTTGCTACCCACCTTCACTTCGCTCTTTTGTGCTGTATGGGTGTTAATAAATGTCACATCGAGCTCTTAATGATGCCTGCTGTGGTCTTTGCTGGGGGTCTTGCAGCTGCTGAGTCAGTCTCCACTAAATATGCATCTGGGACGGTGGGGAGGTGTCACAATGCAGGCATGGTGACAAATACGAATTCCTGCAAATGGAAACTTAATCTTCTTTTGAATATAGTGGCCCTCACCGAACTGTAACTTTAACATAGGAAAAGTACAACTCAACACAATTGCATGGTGTGATTTATTTTTAAAGAGTGTGTTATGTTTTTATACCTGCAGATACACCAAAACCTACACGAGTAATTTCAGTTTAATCTGATGAAATGAGGCAAGTTTATAATTAGTTGTTGGAACCAGCTGGTCTCATGTAAAAGGATTTATGTTGTTGCTCAACTCCTGAAACACGATGCTAAGGAGCGATTCACAAGTCTTTCCTTTGTGTAAGACTGTATGCTATTAAAAGGAATAAAAAAAAAAAGAAAGATGAAAAACGCACTGAAAATGGGCTTGGGCGTGCAGCAGTGTTTGGAATCTGTGTTTAATTGTGTAAAAGAGAAGCAGACAAGAGTGGCAGTTTTATAGCTGAAGGAAAAAGAAGAGCAGTTCACACTGATTCTCAATCCAGAAATGACAAGATCATACAGCAGACAAAGAAGGATTGAGTTATTTTATTGTAGGTCCTTAATTTAATTCCTTTATCTTTTCCATACTGAAAGGTGCTAGAAAAGCCCGTGTGGGTTTGAATATAAACACCCACATAAAGACTGACATGAATCAAGCGGCCCTTGTTGGAAGGGTATCACCTATCGGGGGATATGTGCCCAGGCGGTCGGAGATAAGTAGTGTTGAAAGTTCAAGCCGATTAAGCTTCAGTCCATTACTGGGATTGGAACGGCACAGAGAGAAACAATAAGCTAATAAATCATGACAATGGGCCATATGCATGATGCTTAGCTGCCACCTGGAATCAAGTCACATGGACCTTCACATTGCAGCGTTTACTTTATATTACTTTATATTTAAATAGTTTTACATCTGAATCTGAGATCATCCATAAATGAACCTATAACAGATTAGCCTGTCTTTGCAGAAAGACTACAATACATTAAATATATTAAATGTAGGCAAGTGAAACAGAGGCCCAGTGATATGAAAGGAATAAATTATCTCCCAAAACATCAACTATGTTCTGTAAAAATACTCTTTGTACAGATATGCAGAGAGGGAGTGTTTTTATTGAAAAAACGTTGTGCACAGTGTATGTATATTTTGTCAGGCTGGAATAATGGCAACACCCAGCTCCAAGCAAGAAAACACAAGCCTCTTGGGAACCTGGAACTACAGATGCAGCTGTAACGTTTCAGTATATCATAAATACTCTGACGTGTTAGAGTAATAGTGAAAATCCGTCAAACTTATTTCTGTCTATTTTTGTTTTCTTTCATTGTCTCTCTAATAAAAATCACCACATGCATCTAGTGCGGTGTAAAAGTCTCAAGCCACCCCTCAGTTCTTTATATTTTGCTGGGAAAATTGGAAATATGTGCAACGATTTACTGAAATGTGTAAACAAATATGGAAATGCAGTATATAAGGCAACAATAGTTTGTACATGTAAACAAATATTACTCCAGGCTTCTTGAAGGACATTCAAAGCTCTTGTTTGGAATTTGGCTGCTTTTTGTTCCGTCCTCTGTCAAGATGATCCCGCACTGCTTCAGAAATGTTGAAGTCTGAACTCTATGGAGGTCAATCCATGACTGATAGTATTCCATTGAGTGTTTTTCTAACCAGGTATGCGTTTGCTGCATTGGCAGTGTGTTTGGGATCACTGCCATGGTGAAAAATGAAGCCACGGATGGCTGTAGGTACTCGCCTCTCTTCTGACCTCCACCATACATACTGATGACAGGATGAACCAAAGTTTAAAAATTAAGATTCCTCACTCCATCAGACCAGTTGCCACAGATTTTTTTTTTTTTTTTTTTTTTTTTTTTTTCCCCCCCAGTCCAGTTCTTGTGTAAGTTGACATACCTCAGCTTTTACTCCCCATTTCCTTTCCTTAACGTCTTGACAGCCACACTTCCACTGAGACCATTTCTGATGAGGGTTCAGTGAAGAGATTTTTTTTTCCTGTTTCATAAGCACAGGACTTTCAGATACTGTTTATCTGCTGTAGATAATGTTTTGGCCTCCCGCTTCTGCAAAACAAAGTGATTTTGAAGGTATACTCAAAATCACTTGTTTCAAAACGTTTTTATCTTTGGTGTTTTTCATAGGTTGAACTACAGAAATGGGAACAAATTATGTTTTTGTGACGGGCTGCTTAGTAACAAAGGGCCTAAAGATACTATTTAAAACTGCTTCTTTGTTAAGGTGTCTGTTATGCATGGATACAACACTGGTTCATCACTTGAGTTAAGTGCCTTTTTTATACTTAGATGATTCATAGGTCAGTGTTGAGTGGGTTATCAACCAAAAAAAACCTTCCTCTGAAAATGGTCAGGTATAAGGCTACAATGGCTCCTCAGAAGCAAAATATAAAGAAATGAGGGCTGGTTTAAGACTTTGCACAGCACTGTACTAATTTCTCTCTTTATTTTTATCCATATGATGCAGTATATGTTTGTTGCTTTCCTTGAGAGACAGTAGCATCGTGTTTTTTAGAATTTTCGGCATCAATTTGTTACTAAATTACAAATTCTTATGATTTGGGGTTTTTTTAATGCATTAACAACCTGCTTTGGATAACTATTGACTGGACACTTCAAAGCACAAAGTGCTCCATAGGAGATGCTTTTCCATATTCATATGACGTTAATATGAGTTTTTATTAAAGGAACAAATTCTCCAGCTCATTAAATGTTTCTGTTGATCAACTGGAGTTTTTATAACCATTCCAGCTTCAAAAATGCTCCAGCTTTCCAGTAAAATTAGTCTGCAGAATGCTGCAAGTCTGGAAAAGAAATCTTCCTTTCTTATAATTCTATTTTCTTCATGGTTTGAGGAACAGGAACATAAAATGGTTCCCTATTTCATCATCTAGAGCGTCATCTCAGCAACGCAGTTTTGAAAACCACAGTCACACTGCCACACATAAGCAAAAAGCTCATCATCTGAAGACTTTTGTTTATAAACATAAATACAGTCCAAATGTGTTGCTTTCCACAGCATTGTTGAGGATTAGTGTCCCGTTGTCGTGGTTTTGCCTTCCTGAGGTCATATATCCGGCTGACCTGGCTTATCCCAGATAACTAAAGCTTACAGGAGTTGGGGTCTGATAATCACCATGTCAACAGCCTCATTACCCAGCGTCCTGCTGTGGCTCCTCACTCGCATTTTGTCCTCACAGAAAACTGAACTCGTGCTGTCATGTATTAATAGTAGACAGAGGATTGAAACTTTCACCCACACATGGACAAATAATAGTTTTAGTAAATAACGAGTGTGTGCAGCTGAGCCGCAAATGAAGAATGAACAACTGCTGTGAGATCTACTTTTTAATTTTTTTTTTATTTACTTCTTAGAGCCTCATCTATCTGTCAAATGTCTGAGCAATGCGAGAATCACAACAAATGACTAAAGGCCAAACAATGAAGCTAATGTTACATTTTTATCCAATGTCCGGATGGAAAAAGGAAATTGTGGAAGCTTTGGGATTATATGAACCTAGTGGACACAAAATGAGTGTAGATTATTGTGTTTCTATGTCACTTTTTGTGCTACAGTGCAGTCTAAACTCTTTTACTGTCAGCATTCACTGATGGTACCTGGTTAAGCTCGATACATTACGCGGACAGAGAATGTAGCTGGTCCTCCACCTTTGTCTCAGTTGGTGCTTTAGTGAAGGAATAAATGGGCATCATGCAAGGAAAAGGTGACGCCACTGCTTGAGAGCAGAAGCAGACCAAGAAAAACAAAGAGAAGAAGAGTAAGGAAAAGATAAACAGGATGAAGTGGACTGAGAGCAGAGAGCAGGATGGAGACAAAGGAGAGAGATGGTTTATAAAAGAGTCAACTTTGAGACACTGAGCAGGGAGAGAAGAAAACACAGGGGGCTTTGTTACACTTTTTATACACACACACACACACACACACACACACACACACACACACACACACACACACACACACACACACACACACACACACACCTTTAGTCTTGTGAGGACCCTCTTTGTCATAAACCAATCTCAAAACCCTGGATTACAGCTTTTTGTCCCATAAAGACTTTCAAAATAAAACCCTTCCTCAGTTCAAAGAGTAATTTTACTAAACTGAGTTGCATCAGTAAAACTCCAGAATGTTGCAGCTAATAAAATATGTAGTTTTTAGTGTTGGATAACATTTACAGTTCTCTCCAGTTTACAGGAACCAGCCCTGCAAGCAGCATGTGACTGTTGTGAAGTATGTATGTTACTTCCAAACATTACAGTTTCAGAGGTGCAAATACAGATGCTCGTGTTATGTAACTGTAATTTTTGTTTTATTATCTTAGGAAATGCTGCCTGCATGCTTTGAACTGTGCAGTATTTTTGCATCATAATTATCCAGCAGTAACATGTGGTCTGAAACTACCATCCAAATGACATCAAGGCTCATTTTTCTGTCTTCTGTTGTCCAGTTTTGCTGAGCTTTTCTGAACTATATCATCAGTTTCCTGTTGTTTGCTGACAGACGTGTCATTCAGTCGGTTCCTCTGCTCATCAGCAGCTTCAAGGTTTGATGTAATGTGCATTCAGAGATGCTCTTCTCCCTACCTTGGTCATAACAAGTGGTTATTTAAGTTGCTGTTGCCTGCCTATCAGCTCGAAGCAGTCTTGTCATTCTCCTCTGACCTCTGGCATCAACGAGACATGATCCATATCACTGGATCCTTTTTTCTGACCATCTGTGTAAACCCTAGATGTATTTGTGTGGGGAAAATCTCAAATCACCAGTTTCCAAAATACTTGGACTTGCCTGTTCAATCACCAAATCATCCACATTCTGATGGCCTGTTTAAACTTCAGCAGGTTGCCTTAATTGTGTCTACATGCCTGAATGCATTGAGTTGCTGCCATGTACTCAATAATAAAGTGACTGGTGAGTGTGTATTTGCTGTACTGGATTCAAGCTATCATTATCAGAC
This sequence comes from Oreochromis niloticus, assembly GCF_001858045.2. Classification (NCBI taxonomy): domain Eukaryota; kingdom Metazoa; phylum Chordata; class Actinopteri; order Cichliformes; family Cichlidae; genus Oreochromis; species Oreochromis niloticus. The sequence goes on along the minus strand of NC_031987.2, from coordinate 26,076,976 downwards.
AGAGTATTTATAGATGTTAGAAATAGAGACTTAGTGATTTCCTGCACAGACTGTAGATTGTTGTGAGGAAGCAGTAAATCACTTTCATCTTCTTCATATTTATTGTTCAACATATGGAAATGTGCAGATTCCCCTCAGTCCCTGTGCTGCTTCAGAAAATTGTCTCGGGGCTGCTGTGTGGAAAGTTATTGCTTCTGTCTGTATTGTCTTGTTGGAAAGTCGGATGACGGAGCTGACAAGAGAACAGAAACATGGAGAAACTATCAGCAGAGAGGGAAGAACCGAGCTGTGGATTTCAATATATACAGAGGAGGAAATCATAGACGAGAACCTGCTGCTGCAGCTGCCTTGCATGTTTAAGACAACAGCATTCACTGTATGTCAGAACAGGGGACTGTTGCTTCATGTGTTTCCTGCTTCTCATAATTTCCTTTTTGGATTTGTAATATTTCATCGATTTGTCTGAACAGCGCACTCTGATTTTTAAGATGCTTTACATCCTGAATGGATATATGTACACACAGGGGGTTCTTCTGTGAATCACATCAACAGCTGGAGAAGTCATCAGCATTCAAAGAGGCCAGGGTGAGAACAGGGGGTGTGGGGTGCGTTTGGAGACCCCGGGGTTCCCTTGTACTTCTTCTTCCTTCACTTTGTTGCCTGTATGTTGTGTGAGGAGTGTCCTGTTGCATGGAAGCCCTGTACAGAGGGAGGTTAATGGTCTTGAACCCACAGATCCCATGTGAACAAATAGAGCATAAAGACTGTCTGCTGTCAGAATAGGCAGGTTAAAGGAAGCGGTTTATAAGCTATAATTGTTTTGCCCTACCACCCATCCCACATGGTGATATGACCCTTGACCCCAAATTGCTGTATTTTCACTGCTTTTCTTTCCCTCCTATGCAGGTCCAGGGTGCATACTGCAAACACAGACATGATCCCTGCTACAGATCATGCGCCGTCACCGAATCTGCCTCGGCTCCGTCCACCTTCACTCGCAGCGCCACCTCTCACAGGAACCGCCGTTACCAACGGATGCCACCTCGTCCCAAAGTCCACCCGACCTCCCACTACTCCATGCCTCTGGCATGTGAGGAGCCAGACGAGCAGGAGCAGTGGCCAGACCAACAACATCCTGACAGCTGGACGTCCCATTGGACGGGCAATCGGTCCGGATCTCTCTTCTCTCTACCCAACATGGGCTCAGCCAGCTCCCGCTCTGCCTGTTCCTCTCCGGGTCCTTGTCCCAGCCCCAATTACAGGAGCCACTCCCTTCACCGGAGTTCTTCGCTCATCCCGCCCTTCCGCCTCAATGTGGACGCCCTGATCGGGGCAGAGGAGACGGATGTCGACACGGGGAACAAGGTAAATCCAGGTAGCAGCGTGGACCTCACAGTTGTGTCTGCGTACGTCAAATCGAGCCTACCACAGACTCCTCGGCCATTATCGGCCCCACCAGAAGACATTGGACCCCTCCTCTCTCCCGTCACCCAAGAGGGCACCTACAAATCGGCCACGCTGGGCCGGACTCCAAACAGCTTCTCCATCAAAAGCTCTCAGTCTGCCTTGCAGTTGTCATGTCCGCAAAGCACCAGTGCAAACACGCTGTCCTCAGCTTCAGTAAACGAGTCAGACAGCTGCAGCATAATTAGTGTACCAGTTGAAGAGAAAGACACGACAGAAGAGGAAGAACAAGAATTCTACATCTGATCTTTTGCTAAAGGGTCAGAGGACTCAACTGTGGTCAGTAATGTCAAACCTTAGTGCTGAGACAATCATGCAAGCTGTACTCTGCCCCCTGGTGTTTGATAGTAAAACAACAACAGCAAACTGAAGCAATGCACAAAGTTTGTTCTGAAATATTTGTGAATGCTACCTTTTTTTTTCTTTTTTTTTTTTTTTGCATGTGTATATATAAACTCTGTAAATGCTACTTCATATGTACTTTCACGCATTTAATGGAGCAGTCGCATATCTGTACAGAAACATTCAATAAAATTACAAATTGTTTGTCCCCGTTCAAATGTGCTGCTTAACATTCCATTAAACGTAGGGTATGTTCTACATCACTGATCATAACCAAGTAGATTTGTTGTGTAGGCCTAACCAAATGGCAACATTAAAAACTAACATGATATAAGGGGGAAAGAAGGCTTCTGCCACTAATGCTTTCACCTGGGAGTTTAGCATTTCAGTCCTGTGTGAAGTCAGACCCTTTTGGCCTGGATGCCTCGTCTGATGGGTTTAAAATTGGAAGACTGCATCTTCAAATATTAAGCTGCCAAATGCATAGAAAAATGTCTAGCTCTTTAAGCTCACCATAAACTGCCGTGCAGGTAGTAGGTTGGTCACCAGTGCTCTTCTTAAAAAAAAAAAAAAAAAAAAAAAGTTTTCTTAAATCAGCGGCCTGCCACTGTCCAAAATAAGATTTTTTTTTTTTTTTTTTTTCTTTTAACCTGTCCCGTTTGGTTCTTTTGCCATCAGAATTATTGTCTAAAGGCGAAGAAAGATGCCCAACGGATTTACTTTACCAAATGGACCATCCCAGCCTTGCCGTAATGGTCCATTTGATTCACCTTTTATTGTTTATTTTATTTTCACTTGCTGAATACGGGACAGACTTGACTGGTGGAAAGAAGGGGGAGAAAGAAAGAGGGGGGGAAAAAAAAAAAAAAAAAACCTGAGAAGAGGGACGGGGAAAAAGGGCAAAAAACAAAAACCAACAGAATAAGCAGACAAAAAATACATATATCGATCACCTGGATCACCTGTTGAGAAAGAAAAAAGAAAGCAAGCAGAAGAAAACGAGAGTAATAAACAAGATCACAATGATATATGGGAATATGACAGTAAATACTAAATATTAAACATTATTGTGCAGCACGTGAGATCGACAGCGCAGTGTGTGCTTTGAGGTAGGAGCCAAAAAGGGTGTAGTTTGTGTGTGATCACCTGTGTGTGCACCTGTGAGCATGAACGCGCTTGTTTTTAAAAGGTTCCTTCATGTAATGATCTGCTAGAGGGTGTGGGGGGCCACTGCCCCGACCTCCAGGGCATGAAGCAGGTATGGAGGAGATCGAAACTCCAGACATCCAGAGGCCCCCAGAACACAAGAGACCAAGGAAGACCAACAGAGGGGCAGCCGCGCCACTATCCCAGAAGAGCTGAGGAGAGTCCCAGATGAGGGGTCACTCAGCAGCCGCGGAGCAGAAGCCGGGGGGGCTGCAGTGACGTGCCCGTGAGCTCCGCCGGCAGCCAGCTGTGCCTGAGTGACCGAGCCCCGGGCCGAGAGGCCAAGGGCACCCCATCCCCGAAGTGGCCCGAGCGAGCCCCAGGCTCCATGCCCCGATAAGCAGCCGCCAAGGAGTGAGCCGGTGGGTACCTGGGCGCCCACCCCCGGACACAAAGAACCACCAACGCACCGATGTCTGAGGGCGTCTGCCACCGGCAGGGGAAGTGGTGGGGGAGATGGGCCTCCAAACCTTGGAGGGCCTGAGATGTCCCCAGAGAGGTGGCGTCTGATACCCAACCTGACATATAGACACAGACAAACAGGCACACACAGATACAAACATCTATTCCCACCCTCATGCTCTCATATACAATTACTCAACACTCACCCAACGTGGAGACAGACATGAAGAGACGCTGTACACACAATCACACTCCCCAAGCGTACTCTAAGCCCCGGGTCTAGGTACCCTTGCCCCTGGAGGGGGAAACTGCGCCCAGACCCAGGTGGTGTTACCCTTTTCCCTGCGGTGGGGAGAAGCAGACCGCCCCGACTCCGCAGCAGCAGGGAGGCCCCACATTCCAGACCCCAGTCGGACGGCCAACTCCTCCTCCTAGCCCCCCCGCTCCAGCAGGCCGCAGAGAACGGGGGTGTAGGAAGACTCCAAACCTCCCTCCACCCGCTCATATGTAGTGTTGATGCATGTGTGTTCTAAGGTGCATTTAAAACCCAGGAGGGCATGGAGCTACCTGCCAGAGCAGCAGGTAAGCGTATAGCCCCTCCTGCTAGCCCTCAATGTCTACGTGTATTTAAAATTGAGAGGTGGGCAACGACGCCAGGGGTGAAGTGTACACCCTGATGGTAATTTGGCATCCGTGTAGCGTGCCCACCCCCAAGATCCTATATGTATGTGTAATGAAAGTGTGAGTAATGTGAATGTCTAAGTTGTGGGATAAAATTGAGGCAGAGGCAGCCAGAAGGGGACAGAGGGGGGGGATGTCTCCTCTGCACCCTGGTGACACACCCCTACCCCAAGGCCCTGCATGTGTGGGTGATTGTGGTGGAGCGGGAAGAGGGAGGCAGCTGGAGATGGAGAGGGAAGGAAGGGAGGGGCAAGTGACCCCTCCCTGGGGCCAGCTCCCCGCTGACCCCAGTAGGCACCCCCATACTCTGCAACCCGCCAGGGAAAGGGGGGCCCAGGCCCATCCAGACCAAAATAAGATTGACACACTAACAGTGCTGAAAAGTACATGGATCTGCAAACTTGTTGGGTATTTCAAAGTTGGTGGATAAAATATGTAAAGCTATCACAGAGAAAGCAGCAGAAGCTACTAAAAGTTAGAGTAGGGGAGACCGGGGATAGTTGTAACGTGGGTCAGTTGTAACACTTCCGATTTCTCCAATCAGGGCTAAGTTTCAAATGATGTGATTCATCCTCTACTTGCCCAATTCAGTTCTTCTATCACATGTGAAAAAATCAGCACATTTTGTCAAACACAGACAATTTAAGAAGAAAAAAAGTAATTTGTATGCCAAAAAGTAAGTTGTTTTTTTTTTTTTTTTACTTCAATTTCTAATAGCATTATCTGCTTTGCAGTTAAACTCATCAAACTTAGACATACAAATAACATAATTTATGGGGATATATTCTGTGTAGGTCTTTAGTGCTAATGTTTTAGCCGTTGGCTGTAATGTTAGCTGGTTCATGGCTATAGGAGTCTGGGTCAGTTGTAACAGCAACAGTCTGGGTTAGTTGTAACAATAATGTAGATGTTACAACTTACCACACTATTACTTTAACTTATATTAAACAAGTTGGGGCAACGACATCAGCAGAGAGAGGTTCACTGGTCACCTTTGTATATGCGGTTAATGCCATTGGCAGTGTTGGGGAGTAACGAAATACATGTACCGCCGTTACGTATTTAGAATACAAAATATGAGTAACTGTATTCCGTTACAGTTACCGTTTAAAAAGGTGGTATTCAGAATACAGTTACTTTGTTGAAATAAATGGATTACACGGCGGTACTTCCCTGTTTCATATTGTCGCGGGTCAGGATTGTTTGGGTTTGTTTGACAGCTACGTAATGTTGTTCCAGGCGGCAGCGTTACGGTTGCCATGGTTACATGGTGACGCGCTCTCTCTCTGCGTGTTTCCTGGGTGAGAGAGCGCTTTTTTGTTGTTGTTGTTGTTGTGCTAAGCTAAAAGGCAGAATGCTACAGGCATGGCCCTAAAGAATGTAGCATCATGGGCAGTGTAGTCCGTGCTGCAGCGAGAATGGACTGCCATACACGTTATGTGTCTGTGAGTGAGGGAGGGAGAGAAAGGAAAAGTCCGAGCTGTCACGGAGCAAAAACGGGAGCTGGAAGCATGTAAATATAATAATAACCACTGCAGCCAAGAAGAGTGCCTGATGAGCCCAGCTGTAAGTAAGCTATTAAGACTGGACTGTACACTGTGTTCGTGTTTTCCTCCGGAAAAAATAAGTTCCGTTGGAGCAGCCTTTCAACGCCTCTCTCTGTCTCTGGCAAGCAAAGTTGACCCATCCAAAATTAATGAAATATTCAGTTGCAGAAAATTCCATAATTTGTCTTTTTTGGGGGGTTGGAATATGTTCAAAAACTAGATTTCTGCATTCTGTCACACACACACATAGCTATATCAACGGCTCTAAGTGCATTCATATGTTGAATAAAAAAGATTACATGTTAACATTTTGTCAGTACCCTTATTTCATTGTGTTACATTTCACCCCAGGATATGTTACAACTAACCCAGGCTATGGGGTTAATTGTAACATTTCACTCTTTGTGTTTGAGACCATACCATGCAATGAGTAATTGTGCTGCAGAGAAAATAGCTGTACTATTTAATAGCAGAGACATGTAAATACTTTGTATTACATTTTGAATCCACTACCTTAAAAGAGCTCCAATTTACAGACAGAAATGTCAAAAATGTTACAACTATCCCCGGTCTCCCCTACAGTCATGTGGTCTTAAATGGTCAAAGAAATGTAGCCATAAATTAATTTGAGAAGCACGAGAGGGAAAGCAATCATTCAGGTTAAGAGAAATGCTTTAAATTCCTTCCACATTTTAAGATACACAGACTGGGGATGTGTTTATTTTGATTTGTACTTAAGATCCCATTCATTCATTCTTTTTTTCATATAGCCTGTAATTTAGTAGTTAAAAACCTTAAATTAACCTTAATTCAAACATAAAGAGTAATGGTAAACGTAAATGTGGTCAGATGTGTGGTAAGTATATTAAAAAAATATGCACAAGATCATTTGCATGTTAAAAAGAAGCCAGATGGTGAAAATAAAAGACATTTTGTGCAAATATAAAAAGTGCAAGAGGTACAGAAAGCTGCACCACAGAGTAGGATACAAGATTCAGGAACAATAACACACACATGATTCTCCTGCAAGTTTCTTTCTGTTCAAAGGGAGTATTTTATCTAAACTTGGCACTAAAAGTAAGGAAATTATTTCTTGTAGTGATGCTTCTTGGCAATAAATCTTACACTGTTGGAAAGCCTGTTTATTTCCCCTTAAATGGTGCCACATTTGTAAGGAAAATGCATTTGTAGGTTGCGCCCATGAAAACTTGCCAGATCTTCTTTGCCAATGCCAAACAGCAGATTCTGTTACTGGCTGTTGTTTGGTGTTGTTTACTGGACTGGATAACTGAAATTTGAAGACGAAAAACAAATTGGCAATTTAATAATTTATTCTTTTAACAAAGAGTGGCCTCGGTAGTATTGCGTCACATTCTTCAACCAGCATTTGTCACAAGTAGGTAAATGTGATTGTGTTGGTCACTCTGGCATGAACATCATGTCCAAGCTGATCCCATAAGCAGGGTTGAGGTCAGGACTGCTGGCAGGTAATTCCATCCTCTCCATTTTTAAATTCTGGAGGTAGTCTCCAATAAACCCTGCTCTATGAGGTGAATGTGATCTTGGAAGATAGAGTTCAGTTCCAGACTGTGGAGATATGGGACTGTCACTGGTTGCAGAATCTCTGCACTGAGATTTCCTTCAATGATGACAAGGCTCGTTTTCCTAGTGAGGCAGATCCCTCCCCACACCATCACGTCTCCACCAAAAGCTGTTACTGTGTCAGTGCAGCAATCAGCATGGTGTTCTGTGTGTACTGCCGTAGACAGAATCTGCACAAATTATAACATAAAGTTTCTCCACATGTTCAGGTTCCAGTGCACATGTTGCAGACACCAGCACCTGACACTGAAGGGCAGTCATGGGAGGCCTCCTGTAGCCCAATGAGACTGGAGATCAGCTGTGTGCAGTGTGTTCTGGCTTGTCTGGGTAAAGAGCCCTCAGCCATATTATCCTGCAAATCTGTAGAAGACAGTTTACAGTTCCTAAGTGATGACACAGTGAGGAAACGGTCTTCCTGTGGCGTCTTCTTTTTCTTCTTGGGATGCCAATTTCGTGGCCTGTCTCTGACATCCGCCATTATATGGAACTTGGCTTTAAATTTGGAGATGGTACCAGGTTTCACACCAAACAATGCTGCAACTTTTGTGGAAAGGACCATATCCAGATCAGTCAAACATGGCATGCTTGGCACAGACACCAAAAGACCGCTGTAGCAGGGTCCATGCTCACAGTTGCTGTTCATCAGGCATACGATTGTAAGCACCTGGGGTACCACAACCTCAAAATAAGAGTCAACAGCAGAATAAGCTGTTTGGCATTGGCAGAAGAGATTTGGCAAGTTTCTCATGTGTTCCAACCAAATACTCAATCTGCTGTTCAACCTTCAAATGCATTTTTCCTTACAGATGTGGCACAGTTTATGGGGAAAGGCTTTCCAGCAGTGTAAGAAGCACTGTTATAATAAAAAAATCATTCCCTAAATACAAATTACTTAAATGAATGAAAAAGACATCTTCTTAAGAGAATTTTCTTAGAATGTGCAGACTACAGTAAAGTATTTCAATACAATGCAGTGCTGCCCTCTTGTGCTGAACGTTGAGGTTTAAGATGTAATTTGAGTACAAGAGTTTCACTTCTAGTGATTTTCTTTTTATTACTACTTAAAAGTTGTGTCTCGCCTTTGAAGTAATCTCCACATGAATAAATTCAGGTAATCTCTCCACAGGTTTTCCAGGACTCACTGAAACAGTATCTGCATGTGTCACAGCTGCCTTCACTGAGGTCTGCAACTCTCTTCTGCGTCTCGGGAAAATCTTTAACGACCGTTTCAGCTCGAACTGTGAAACCTGTCTCTCTGCACTGTTTGAGCATTTACGCAGGTGCGAGCCTGCCTGTGTGGTCCACAGTCTGAAGAAGAAAAATCCAACATTAGTGCACATTGGTTGTCATGGTGAAATCTTGCAACCCTGAGGAGGTGATGTAATCATCCACCAATCAACACAGAGATTTGTATAATATATTACTTCTTCAGGCCAAGTCTGGAAAACAGATCAGTCTGCAAGCTGAGATCCTGAGATCCCAGACAGAGTTTTGGAAAATTTGTTCAACAACTTAGATTTAAATGTATAAAATTTTAAAAAATCTGCAAGGAAACTGTTGGACATATTGGGATAAAATGAAATGAATAATAGTTGGACTACAGGGCTCTGCAACATGTAAAAAAAACCAAACAAAGATCTGAAAATTACTTAGACAAGACACAATGTAGAGGCAGGAAAGACAGAAAAAGGAGGATAGTGGGTTTAAAAATTTGGTTAGAAATATATATATAAAAAAAGAAAACCTGATTATAGGTCTGATTGATTATTGATTACCAGATTCAAATACTATCACTTGATTTGATGGATGTTATCACTGGTAATCAGCCCTATAGATATGAGTCAGAAGTGCCCACTTATTATATATCCATAAGTATACCTCTTCACAGTATGTTTAATAAAGCTATTAGCATAAAGGGGAACAGTATAGTTTTCCTTACAGTGTATTGTGTAATAACTCTGTATTCATTACTATTTTAATTATACACTCGCTGGCCACTCATTCACACAAATATCTACTTAGCCCATGCTGAATCAGATCATCATTACATCAGATCATCAGAATGGGGAAGAAGTTATTAAGGTGACTTTGACTGTTGCATGGTTGTTGGTGCCAGATGGATGATCTACTGGCAGTTTCCCCACACAACCGTCTGTAGAGTTTACAGTGAACGGTCCAAAACAGAGAAAATATCCAGTGAGTGGAAGTTTGGTGAAAATACCTGGTTGTTGCAGGAGGTCACTGGAGAATAGCCAGACTGCTTTGAGCAACGTATGCAGGTGCCACTCCCATCTCAATTTCTGCTGTGACATTTGGATGGTGGCATCAGAATTAGGCATAAACAACATTAAGCATGGATTCATCTTGCTTTATGTTAACAGTTTGGGCTGCTTATTTTATTTGCACTCTTTGTACCAACTAGGTGTTGTTTAAACAACACAGCCTTGTGACCTTAGGCGGGTGTGCAAACCCTGACAAATCGATATAAATATACCTAATTATCTGTGCCTTCCCTAACAAATTCGTTTTAATTATGTCCCACTATGACTTTTTAATGTTAACAGATGTCTGACTAGGCTGTGAAGAGATTGTATTAACTGGCAGCAGATGGTGCTATAGTGAAACAGAAATAGGATTTTAAAAGTTACAATTACAGCTGCTTTAAAGTTACTTTGTCTGATTCTTAAAAGGTTCACAAATGATGCTTTTGTGTCATTGATGTTTTATTTCTTTGTTGCAGCATGGGATACTTTCTTAAACATTCAGGGTATTTCCAGTTTCCCACATAGTACCTGTTATTTCCACACCCACTTCCAATTTCTTGAGCTTCAAAGAAAATAAAAAATAAAAAAGTAAAACCGAGATTTTTCCCATAACTCTCCAGAGCCACGCTCATGTCCCCGTGAGGTGATGCTTGCATGGGACACGTCCCCTCACGTCGCCCCTCTCCCAGTGCCAGCACTACTGGCTCTAATCCGCCGTGGCGTACCTGGCAGATCGCTCTGGCGACACCGGCGTTGTTGCAGCCTGGCCCGGCCCCACACACCCGCATCCCCTTTAATCCTAATGAACTGCCCCAAGGCCCCGGGGCCTGAAGGGAAGTAGGCCACTGGAGGTGAAGCAGAGTGAGTGAGTCTGTCACATCATTTCTACAACTATATATAAGCTGCTTTCTCTCAATCCTTTGTCACCTTCATTTTATTGTCTTCTTTTTTCTTGTGTCTTGATTTTAGTTGTAATAGTTCCTCTTCCTCTAGTTTTTGCTTTCTACACTGTGACCTCAGATGACCTTTATTTTCCCTACAAGGGTAAAAGTCACTGGGTGGAGAGAAGACTGCAGTGAAGCACATGAATGGAGAGCCTGGGGATAGCCTCCACTAGTTAGGGATTAAGTTGCTGCTATGTGGAGAAAGGCAGAGATATCACAGAGTTGCACAAATACTCATCAATTAACGGTGCTGCTTTCGGAAGGCAACAAACTTCATTGAATATTTCTAAGCTCTTGGAAACAAAAAGCTGAATGCATGTGCACATGAAAGGTGTTAGCATGACTGGACAGTTTACTGGCATGGATCGTTACCTGAACAAACCAACCAGATATGTGCCCAGGAACCTAAGGGAGCGTATCTTGCATCATGAATTTTATTATATAATATAATATGTGTGCAAAGGAGTGTCAGGTAGATCTGCAGGAAATGGTGGCTTTAGACAGGAATCAAGAGCTTCTCTTCATCTTGAGTATTAACTACATTTTCAGTTTTTATAGCACTACATTTGAGTTCTGCATAAATAGGTGAAAAACAACCGCAAAGAGATATAAAGTGACCAAGGAGAAACTAAAAATGATTGCAAAGTGTGTGTTCACGTGTGTCAGTGGATGAATGATGTGTCAGAAGGCTCTAAATGCTCACTTTGCAATTTTTTTCCACTCTTTGATCTGTATGATGTCAAAGACAGCAGATATCTTTAAGCGCTTGGTGACTCACTGGGTGTTTTGGCGTGGTTGCTGGCCTGCTCCCTTGGGGATTGTGGTCCAGGGTAGATTGGGCCTCTTCGTCGAGCAGTGGGACACCCAGGGCTCAAAGTATAGAAACTTGTTCCCACCACTTAAAATAAATAAATAAATAAACCTTCTAGGCAGAGCTAAATAAATTTTTTGAGTTGTTATCTCAAAATTGTGAGATACTAAGCCAAATCTTTTTCTTATGGATGGCAAAAAAAACCCAACCCAAAAACATTTTCATTGGAGGAAACAACCTTCCATACAAGATCACCACTTCATTAAAAACCAAACAAGCAACAGCCAATCAAAAAAAAGTTGGCTTAAATAGATGGTAGAGCTAACATGGCTACTTTCAGACAGAGCATGAACTTAGGGTTTGCACTTGGGCCCAGTCTATATAAAAACTGCAAGACTTCAATCGGACCACTAAAAGGCAGAAGTGCTTTGCCTTGTAGTTTAGTCTTCACTGTAGCCTGGTACAAAGTAACTGTCATGCAAGGGCACTGCTTCAGTGACCAAGTAGCCGCTTACTCAAAGAGCAGCATGACTGTGTTATCAGTGCTCGGTTCCATCTGTCTGTTTGCCCATCAGTCTCTTTGTTAGCAGTCCAGCCTCCACAGTTTTCAAGATATCATTTTCAAACTCTGTGTGATGCTAGATACTAATAAGAGCTCAAGTGGATTTAATTTTGGTGAAACTTGGGTCAAAGTCAAGATCATACCAAGTGGCGAAATTAATAAAAACTTAGAGAGAGCTGTATAACGCACTTAAAAAAAGAGCTTATAGAAGCCAATTCTGCTCCAATCATACTGTAAAGCTGCAAAAAACACAATTTTTGTATGTAATGCTTCAAGGTCAAATGACAGGGAAAAAGCTTTAGCTTTCACTGTTTTCCCCAAACTTTAAAGCAATACGTTAATCATTGTACATCAGTACAAATGAGCCATGAAAACAATCCAGATGTCATTATTGAGGATTTGCTGACATCAGCATAAAACATCAAAGTTTGAATATAACCCTTCGGGGGAAGTTGTGCTCTCCGAGTGCTCATTTTACTGGGATAAATAAGAGCATTTTTCCTATGCAGGTCTTGTCAGGTTGCATTCTCCTATGACTCTTACTCACTACACTGCAGCGACACTGTAGAGTAAGTTGACCTGCGTCTTGAACTCTGAGTGCAGCTGAAGCTTACTTTGTAGCACGTCCAGGGATCAGAAGTAGAGAGTACAAACCAGTATTTCTACTTCACCAATGTGAACTTCTAACATAGTGTTCCACCAAAGGCCCCTCGTCCACCAAGATGAAAGCTGCTGTTAATGGTGGCATCTTTACAAAGAATTGTCTTTGGTCAGTCACTGTGATGTCTCATGTTCTCCAACAAAGTCCTTAAAATTCCAGATTCCTGCCTTTAGAGTCGGAGAGTTGGGTTTTAAAGAATGCGGTGACTCTGGTTAATGAAGCCAAGCCACGGCTTCACTAATTAGTCAAGTCTTTGTCAGGTATTGGAAGCTTTGACTAACAGTGGATTCCAGCCATTAGGCTGGAATCCACTGTTAGGCAAAGCTGCCAAATACCTGATGGCTACCAATCATGCTCTGTCTTCATGGGAAAAATACCCACAATTTATTTTGCTGACTCGCATTCCCTCAATTAAGAGGGACAGTTGAGGGGCAGATCACTACAGAGCTGATTTTAGGTTAAATAAAGGGCATACCATGATCAAATATTTGCAATTCTTCAAGTTTTTTTTTTTAAAAATCCAAATGCATTAATAATGTCATGGTTAATGTTAGTAATGGAAGCATATGTGAACACTACATAGGTAATGTGTAGGTGTAAGGATGAGGAAGAAGAATCTGTTTCATAACATCACTACTCAGACATTTCTCAACAACAGTTGTCTCAAGGTGCTTACATTGTAACCCTACAATATTATATCTAAACACTCTTCAACACCTCATTCAAAGTCTGTACAAAAACATATAATGTTGTTTCTTGAAGGCTGAGATGCTGTTATGCATCACATGTTGGAGCAACGCTTCCACGTCTCACAGAGCGATACCAATTAAAAAATGCTGACGCAGTAGTGTGACACTCAAAGCAAAAATGTCTTTTGATCATCACAACAAAAGGCCAAAGCACTTGTATAATAGAATGGATGTCTTAGTGAGTGTGTCTGTGTGACCTTCAAAAAAACAAGGTGTTTGCAGTAGTCAGCCCCTTACGCAAATATTATAACCTCAAGATCGATATGATATGATCAAATCATAGTACTGTGCAAGCTGAGATATTTTTCTAGGAAAAGGTGCAGTGATTCTTTTGAAACATGCACAAACATACACAGAAATGCGGTATATAATATTTGGTATGAACACCTTTATTTTTAACACAGCCTTCAGTTTCTTTGGCAAGCTTTCATGAAATCTCCATAAGTAGTGCTCAGGAATAGTTCTCCAGGCTTCTTGAAGGACAATCAAAGCTCTTCTTTGGATGTTGGCTGTCTTTTGCTCTGTTCTCTGTCAAGTTAATCCCACAGTGCTTTAATAATGTTGAGGTCCAGGCTCTGGTGAGGCCAATCCATGACTGTTTCAACCATGTTTTATACTTTCTATGCTTATTAGCGTACCCCACTTTATTGATGCAGAAGGTATTTTGCTTATTCACTCTGTGCTTAAAAACAGAATAATAAAGTAACAGAACTCGAGCACAATCTTTTTTATTGGCCTGTACTGCACAGACACCAACTCTGCCATGTCCATTCAGTACAGATAACAATAGTGAGCTGCCTTTGTGGAGACACCTGCCAATGAAAAAGCTTTCACCCCACCATGACAATCATAATGTACTGTCCTAAAACAGGTATATAAAAAAGCTAAACACACAAAAAGTCCTAAACTAATGACTCAGGAAGTTAGGGTGAAACAGAAAGAAACTTACTGCTAACATTTGAAAGTTTTTGTGTGGTATAAAAAGTAACACTGGTGGACTTAAAGGGTTACTGCCATGCAGTTTTTGTTACTTTTAGACGGAGGAAGGCTAGCTGTTTATTGTACCAGTTATGCTAAGCTAAGCTAAAGGGCTGCACTAAAGGGCAAATATGAAAGCTACCAAAGTTAACTACTAATATAAGAACTAATAACTCAGAAAAATACTTTAATTTCCCAAAATGCTGAACTATTCGTGAGCCACATGCTTTAAACAGCCTGTTGTTTCGCCTCTAGCTTATTTATGATACATTTTTAAACGGTTTATCCCTCAATGTGTTTGACTTTTATTAGTAGTAACCAATTAGGAGTCTCCACAGCAGCATTTTCAGATGCATGCCTGCCCCTCTGTGCACTCGTGTGTGGGTGTTTTTTCCCCTCTCTGCCTGGTTTGGGATTTGCTGGTCGGTGACATGCCTCCCTCCGCCTGGCTCCTTATAGCCCCGCGGAGGTAGGAATCCCGGACGAGTGGTACGGACATCGCCGACGGAGACCGCAAACACGGAGCGGAGCGTTCCCCTTTAAACACGGTCTTATGACTACAGACCGCTTCAGACTGAACCAGAGGCTGACAGCCGAGAGCAGAAGAGGGGTTGTTCTACTGACAGGAAGCCGGGGGACAGTGACTGACGGCAGGAGACAGACAGGACACAGGTCCGCTCCAGAGGCTGAATGGTCGGTGTCCAGTCAGAGAGAACAGCTGGAGTTAAACGGAAACTACCTCACCTGTCTGCAGGTACGACACACAGCTGCACCGATAGTTATCATCACAACAGAAAATGATCATGTTAAATGCATTCAGTCCTCCAAAAGTGTACCTAAAAAAAATGCAGCACTGACATATTTTACCTTTACCTCTTGGAGAAAGATGCAATTCAACAACTTAATCTCCAAATAAAAGGGTAGTTCTAAATTTAAAATCTTACTTTTTATTTGAGAGAAATCTGCAGTATTAATCCTAAATTAACTAAACAGGGTTTCGTTATTATTTGTAGTCATGTATTGACATGTGAAGATCATTTTAATGTGGCAGCTTGCCAGAAACAGCTTTTCACTCAGGATAGGCCAAATCTGCTTACCCTTATATGGAGAAAGTACTACACTGAGCATCATGAAAAGGTAATATGGTCATTAAAGCTTCCCTTTTTGAGTGGTGCAGGTCTGCCTTGCTGTATGCCAGCTCTTCGTAGGCTGCCACATTTGATAACTGAGTGATCCACAAGCAGGATGCAGGGTTCCCAGCACGATCAGTGTGCGGATCCACCTGTCTGGGGTGGTTAGAGTGGTTAAAAATGTGTCCCACTCATTCGTATAAAACATAAAACCCTTAAATAGTTGCATGTTGTTTGATTTCATTGATGTATTGTTGTTGTTGTTTTTTTAATACTTTCTTTTTCATCTTCCAGGATTTTGTGTTTTCGGCCGCGTGTCGCTCCCTGTGGACACATCCTCTCGTGCAGCATTGAGGAGATGTGTCGGCTGCCGGTGGCCTCACTCATCATTTGCTTCTGGTTGGTGGAGAGAAGCTACTGCAACAGCAGCCTTCAGGACAGCATGAGGGAGCTGCACACCAGGTTCGCCATCAGCCTCTACCAGACTCTCACAGAGACGGAGAACAACTCCAACTTGATCGTGTCGCCAGTTAGTGTCTCCTTGTCTCTCGCGCTCCTGCAGCTTGGCGCCAGGGGCAACACACTTGCTCAGCTGGAGGGAACACTGGGCTACAATGTGAATGGTAGGTTTCTGATATTTCCTTTTTTTAACATTTTTAAATATAGGAATGGAAGTGCAAGTTTTTATTCAGGTGGCATTAGTGGCTCCTTATGCTGTGTGAAAGAGGCTGGAAGAGGGTGGCCCTCGGTGCTGTTGGTACCAGGTGGCGTGGAGCAGTGCTCCTGCTGCTGTTCGCCCTGCAGAGCATAGTGGTGTCTGGAGCCATAATACCTGCCTCTACACCAACTCTAATCTCATTAACGACTTCTTCAGCTCGGCCTTTGGGTCAAGAGGTTAGGTGTTTAATTTACAAACAAAATGAGAGTTACACCTGGTGATTTATCTCCAAGATACCACCTCTTCCTAGTTATGACTTTAGACTCTAATTTAGCTTCTATCGTGAAATAAAAACGATTTCAACGACACCGAAAGACATGGTCATCAAAAAATCCTGAATTGAAATCAGTGGCAGAATTCCAGGCAAAGAGCAAAGATAGCTGTAGATATAATCCCCAGAGGTGTGATTCTATACATGCATATCTTTATGCCATTGTGACCACTGCAGTGAAAGTTCATTAAAAGCTTCAGTAATAGGTGCACAAATAAGGCACTCGAGTTGCAAGATGTGATTCCATAAAGGTTTCTTTTCAGAGCAAGCACTGAAAAGCAGTGTTTGACTTGTGTATAGATCATTTTAACTAACTAACTAACTCCTCTGGCTGTAGTTGACAACAGCTGGGTAGAAAAAACATCTGTGTCTTCCTTTTCTGCAGATGCCCAGGTACAAGACTTCCTGTTGCACTCCCAGGCCAGCATGAACAACAACAGCCAGGGGATGTGGCTGCAGCAGACCTGCACATTATTCATCCAGAGCGGTGTCCAGCTCCTGCCTGGGTTCACACAGCTTGCATCAGAGTGGGCCAACAGCAGCGTGGTCCGAACCAACTTCAGCCAGCCCAATCAGACCCACAGCCAACTGGAGCGAGCGGGACACCAGCAAGGTAACAGAGCTCCACTAGGTATTACTCTTATGCTGACACTGATTAGGGTTGCATGGATCCCACAGTGGAATAAACACTGATGTGGAGCTTTTCAGAGTGCTTTGGTTTAATGCACTCCCTGTGCATTCCTGTTTCATTTGTGAAAGCATACTTAGATAAAGTCCTCTCACACTGACCACACAACAGCAAACTAAAACTCGACTTCACTGAGATGATGATAATCTGTTTCTGCTGAGCAAAGGCTTCCCAATATGTTGGCAATAAAAACATAAGAGAGATATTATTTTAGCTTGTGGCGTTCCTCTGCCCCCTGGTGTTAGAAAATATATTAAAGCAGTGTTAATTGCAATTTTCAAAGCAGTGGTTTCTTTGGAACCCTTATGAGAAAAAAACATGAATTTCTAACCCATTTTCAAACATTTCTACAGATTGTGTTATCTGCTACGTGGCCTGTAGGTCAGGTGGTCTGTACATTGACCTTCCGTTGTGGGTTTCAGATGAATCGTGGCATCTCCTGGCAGGAAGCGTCAGCGGTGAGCTGTCAGGCTCGGGCGAGGCCCAAGCAGAGGCTCTGTGGTGGGGACACCGGCCGCAGGTGGCCCTGGTCAACACAGTGGCCTTCAAGGGCGTCTGGCAGAAGCAGTTCATGTTCACCAACACCCAGAATCTGCCCTTTGTGCTCTCAGATGGGAATGTGATCAAGGTGCCCATGATGTATCAGGCTGCAGAGGTTAGCTTTGGTAAGATGCGATGTTTCACTGACACTTAAAGGCTTCAGATCCCACCCACTCTCTTATCTACCCACCCTGTTTCCAGGTGCAGACGCATTTAAAAGCTAAACCTTAATGAGGTGCTAATATATCAGTGCTTTGTTTACAACTGGTTCCCATGTGGTCTGCTGATAGAAATGTAAAAAAGTGCTGTTGCTGCGATAATTTTAATTGTATCTAAGACAAAAACACCACTGCAGTTTGGTGAAATTCATCTTAAAAGTCCCCTCAGGGGTTTACTGATGACCAAACTTCTTTTAACATTTAGGAATCTTAAATTATTTACGCTTGCATCGCAGTCCCGATCATCATTTGGATTGCATGTTTCATGCTTTGCCCCTTATCTGTTTTCATGAGAACCTTTTGGATCATGTGTATTTTAAAGGAAGTGAAGAACTTTGAACCATTTCTTCATCATCAAAAAATCATTTGCTATCATAGCACTCAACCCTTCAGATTGGATATATTTAATACAAGCTTTAGTTCAAAACTAAAAGGGGTTTATTTCTATGTATGTGTATGTTTACAATATTATAAGCTTACATAAATACAGGTTTGTAGACCCAGCACAGCAGCCACAAGAAGGAGCTAAACAAAGCATGTAATGACCAAAAGATCTGATGGAAACTGTAAACTAAACACTTGAACTTGTTCACCTGTCTGGCAGGTCAATTCAGGACAGCGTCAGAACAGCGCTACACCGTGTTGCAGCTGCCATACCTGGGCCGCTCCCTGAGTCTGCAGGTGGTCCTTCCTAGTGACAGGAAGACTCCGCTGTCCTCCCTCGAGGCCCAGCTCACTGCACGCCAGCTGGCATCCTGGGACGGCGGCCTGCGGAGAAC
The DNA here is from genome assembly GCF_001858045.2 of Oreochromis niloticus. Classification (NCBI taxonomy): domain Eukaryota; kingdom Metazoa; phylum Chordata; class Actinopteri; order Cichliformes; family Cichlidae; genus Oreochromis; species Oreochromis niloticus. The sequence continues at coordinate 26,058,419 of NC_031987.2, read as the reverse complement.
CAAAATGGACATCTTCCTGCCGAGGTGCAGCGGATTACAGACTTTTGTGCTTGAAAACCATCTTTAGGTTTAGTTTAGAAAAAACGAGAAATAAAACAGCAAATTACATAGTCTCCGTCTGGTATTTGCAGATTTAAAATGCAGAACAAATTCAACCTGAGGTCGGTGCTCCCTGCTCTGGGCGTCAGTGACGCCTTTAACCCAACGGCAGCTGACTTCACTGGAATATCAGGTCAGCTTGTACGTTCAAAATACCTGTTTCAAAAGCTTTTTTGTATGTTTCATGCAAACGGTTGCTCAATATGTTTTACTTCCTGCAGCGGAGGAGGGTCTTTATGTGTCTGATGCCTTCCATGAAGTAAGAATAGAAGTCACAGAGGATGGAACGAAGGCAGCTGCTGCTACCGGTGAGTAATGTCTGTTACAATAGTGGAACAGAATTGAGTGCTTATCATATAAGGTTGTTTAAAATGCACTTTACTCACACAGCTATGGTGCTACTCAAAAGATCCCGCGCTCCTGTTTTCAAGGCGGACCGACCCTTCTTATTTCTGCTTCGACACATTAAAACAGGTATTTATCCTTTTTTTTTTTGCACATTTGAGCAAAACACAAAAAACTGGCACAGTATTGCAAATCAGATTGTACTGTCTGACGTAATCTCCAACAAAAGCACTATTTACTTATGCATGAGTAACGTTTTCTTATACACAAGTATGGTGGACAAAACAAAAGCCTTGCACTGGGGCCAGAACCTGGAGACTGTGGTTGGGTTTGCAGTGGGAAAATTGCAGATAATTTATTAATCACAAAGAAGTAAAATACTTCTGTGTATATGTGCAGGCAGCTGAAATCACCCTGTTTTTTTAGATATCTATTTGTCTGAAACACCATAGTTGTAAATGGACTGATACTTTTATAGCTCTTTTCTACAGTAACTGAGCAAAGTGCTCTTTACTTCAAGCCTCATTCACCCAGTCACACACATTCGCACAAGCACTTCTTTCTATACCAGCTGGGGAATTGATCCGTGACCTTCCACTTGGTAGACTAGCGCATGAAGCACAACTGCCCGCAAAGCTTGCAGCACCTGGTACTCCCAGATAGTCTCCAGTCCAAGTAGCTTCTGAGATCAAACAAGATTGGGCTGGTATGACTGTAAGCTATACCAACTCGTGCTTATTTACAGTACACATATTGTGGATTTTGCATTAGTTCAGGATGCAGTGGCGTTACTGGTCCAGCCCCCTTGAGATCAGACTGGAACATGTAGCCAAAGTGAATTCAAGAGTTTGACATGAAGCGTCAAGGGACGAAAAGACCAATCACTGGGTTGGTGGCAGAGTTACTTTGTGACATGATCACATAATCTGAGTGTCATGAAATGGATAAAGATATGAAATTACAGCAATAGGTTTTGCAAGGTACCTCTGTTTATCTGAAGCCAGTCTTGCTCTCTGCATGATTTTCCATACAATCGTGAAGGATTTGAATATATTTGATATGGCCACCTCTAGTGGTGACATCAAAAAACACACTAAGTTGATCTACAAAGACTGCATCAGTGCAATTTCTCCCTATATCTCTTTAATTATAATTATTATTGCTTAGCTAGCATTCCACATGGTCCTTTAATGCAAAATATTTCTTTGCTTTCCAATTCAGGATCCATCCTCTTCATGGGCCGAGTAATGAACCCAGCAGACCAAGCATCCTGAAACCGTCCAACCTAAACACCACTCACATTCACCTCTACAGCAGCCCATTTCACTACTGGTATTTATTTGTGGACCAAATGGAGGCTCCACAGACACGTCAGGAAGAGGGACATTATTTTTGTACATATTTGTAAATAAAATTTTAATATGTTTTTACACTTTCGGTGTTTCGATCCTCTTTCCATTTGACGCGACGTTACCGAAACGGCCAACGTGCGTAAATAAAAGCAGGCAGACTCGCATCTTTACAGAACACTTTATTTACATGGCCCTTCACAGTGTAAAATAGAAGCTTTATTCATGGAAATACTTACAAAAAGGCCATTTTTTTCCACTGAACATTCTCTTTAAATAGTACTCTAGGGTTATTTACATCTTTACAGTGTATTCAAAATACTCTTTTGGTAGCGGCCTCTTCACAAACAAAGACAAGTATGGCAGATTTTGGTCCCTGTCCAAGGAGGGAGGGAGCGGAAGAGGGCTGCCCTCTGAGTCTGAAATCAACTCCTGACCTCTAGACGTTATTTGTGTAAATTTGAGAACATTAAACAAGCCTGACCTAAAAAAAAAAAAAAAAGTTTAAAGGCTGTTTTTTTTTCATTTTAAATTACATAAATAAAGATTCTCAAATGTACACAAGTGCATTTGCTTTTAAGTGGTAAGAAGTTGCTTTGAGATTCATGGTGGAAAAAGGAGTTTAGGGGCTGGGTTAAGTTATTTGGCAGCAGCCAGCACGCTGGGACAGGCTGGCATCCGACACCTCGGTTCATCTACACTCCAGCAGACAAGACGTTTGTGTTGCATATCAGCTGTTTCAGGCTAAAACAAAGTGAAAGGGCAGGGAGGAGGGCTCCGATGTTATTGCTGATTGTGATGCATTAATGTGTCAGTTCCTGAGCTTTTTGTTTTTCCCGCATTGATGACTTTACTTTGCAAAGGACAGTTTTGTTTTTGTTTTTTTAAAGTTGACTGTCTCTAGATGCAACGATCACTGTGGATCTGTTTCCTTTGCCCCCTCCCCCCCGCAAAGGGAACAGGAACTGGTGGTTTAGTCCAAAAGTTAAGCTACTACTGATACAGCATCAGTCTGCCAGGAAGACTACACGTTATCAGATTCAATGTTTCAAGCCCAATCGTTCTGATTCCAGAGCACAGCAGTCCATTTGGTGGAAAGTAGAAGGTCAATTTTAACAATCGAGAGTGAGCGGCCGGACTCTTATCCTCCACAAATCAGAAATAACACCACAGGGGGGGAAAATAAAATAAAATTGAATCGTGACTTTGAGCAAAGTCTCTCATGAGCATCTCCGCTGGATCCCATTTGACCCTGAGTTGTCTGAAAATACAACCACACGTGCCGATATACCCTTCCTATATATTATCAGTCCAATCACACTGTCACATGACTGAACATTACATCCACACACAGGCTGTCATCTGACCCTCTCCAGAAATGCCCTTGTTTATTTCAGCAGCCCTGTCTGAGAGATAACCACTCACATTTGTTAAAAGGAAAAAAAAAAAAAAATCTGATGAGGGGAGCTGAATAATTAAAGGGCAACATCTGAGGACGAGTTCAGAGAACCTTCCTGTACAAACTGTCTACAGGACAAACATGTCATTGCATAGGCCTTCACCTTCACACTTCACCTGCAGCGATATGTGCTTCCTCGCTCATCTTTTTTTTTTGCAAGTCTGAAAAATGCATCTGCATTACTCAGGGTCAGTACAGTCTTTGAGGATTACTGTGCAAACAACACAAGCATAATGTTCATTAAATGAATGAAGGAGTCCAGTGAAGAAGCGATGGTTTGGTAGCTGGATGCCGCCTTGTCTCATCTCTGCAGGGGCCCCTGGTACAGTAGGAGGGGGGGTTTTAGGGGGATGTGGAGGGTTGCCCGGTTTGGTTACCAGTAAGTTCAGTTTGGGAATGAGTTCGCGTTAGAACGTGTCCACGTGGTTCATGTTAGTGGCTCTGTTGTGGATCTCTTCGAGGAAGTTTTCCAGCTGTTCGATGAGAACGCGCTTCTTGAACCTTTGCAGAAGAAGAAGCAACGACACGTGTTAACATTTGCCTTTTAAAAACAACTCTGTAGCGAAGGAGATCATGAATAGAAAATTATGATACGCTTTTGTTTCTTTGCATTTTGTTTAGTTCGTGAAACTGCAGATGTTTTAAATGCAGACTCCCGGTGCTAGGATACAGCTGCTCTTTACTTTAAGAGAGCTTATAAAGAAAGATAGTCCCCTTTTTCTGTTTGCAGCTCATTTTAAGTAAAAAATAAATAAATTAGGGGAGAGGTAATAACGCTCTGACATCAGAGGAGGAGGGCTGAACTTTGTACCTGGCCGCCTCTTTGATTATGTTTTGGAGGAAGATGAGCCGGGTGTCGAGAGTGCCCTGGATCTGTTTCAAGAGGAGGAAAATCTTCTCGTAGTCTGAAACAGAAAAAGCAAAGCGAACGAGGGTCAGTCGATTCAAGGAGAGCACATCTACCAATTCAAATCTTTGTACGTGTACAGCTGAATGTTAATAATAAACAAGATAAAAGGCTAGCGTTCTTCCTCATATCTGAATTATTTCTTTGACAATCATTTAATCAATAAAGGAAACTAGAAAAAAAACAAACATTCCACAGCACGTTTCCAAAGTCCAGAGTGACGTCCAATGTTAGTTTGACGTGTACGGTCAAATCAACAGAGGAGATAAAGAAAGAAAAAAAGTTTGCTCTTTAAATTTACACACAGATATGCAAACTTGCCATTTTTCCTAGCTTTGTTTTTAAGAAAAACAGCTTTGTTTCTGGACAAACCAAAGCTTAAGTGCCATGAAAAAGGCCCACACTTATGTGGTTTCTTCTGGAACAAAAACAAGACAAAGACGCAGCGAGGAAGAATGAAATACAAAGCAGCATCTTCAATTTAGCAGCCCTGCAATGAAAGCTGAAGCTTCGAATTTCTGTTTAGGTGATGATTCAATCACACTTGTGACTTTTAGATGCTACCATGGTTACATGTGAGAAAAAAGCTCTTAAGAAAGAAAAAGAAAAAAAAGTTAGTGGCAGCTGTTAGCCGTTCCTATTATTTTGTCCTCCCTGCCTATAGCCCAGGTTTGGATACATACGTCTGCCAGGTTTTCTGATCTCCTTGGTGATGAGCGACCTGAGCTCATTGTTGACCTTCGTCGTCTCGGTGTGAATGTGCTTCTTCAGAGCTGAAGGCGTAATGTAGTGCTGCACCTGGTCGTCAATCAGCACCATCTCCACTCCTCCCTCGCTGCCCAGCGGCAGCTCGCCTGGACGGGTCTGCCCGTTCTCGTCCTCATCCCTGTGCCGCATCACCTGAGGATCCGCAGCAGTGTGGTTCTCCTGAAGGTCGACGGGACTCGAGGGACGGTCCACCTCCGAGTCAGAGTTCCGGTCTGAGTTGTAGTGGTTCTGATCCACGTGGTTGATGATCAGCTCTGGTTCTGGTGCGCCGTCGTTAACGTCCATGTCTACAGAAAGGTGGGAAAAAAACCAAAAACCAAAATCATTCACTTTAATCCCGATCCCGCTGTAGGACGGGTCGTGCCATAACCCCTGCAGACGATATCCCAAAGCATACCTCTTTGAACACGGGACCAATTTTACACATTGGCACATGTTTAAGAGCCAGAGGGATCAAATTTGTAAGTGAGCCTGGAGTGAATCTGTCGAGCTTGAGACCGTAACATAAGCTGGAGTGCTCAAATGTATAAGAAAGACAGGACTGCCCAGCACTGCACATCAACATAATGTGGACATTAAAGGTATCTGCTAGCTGGAAACGGGGATTTATTGAGCAGCTCCCAGTTTAATACAACATTTTTCCTGCCTTGAGTTTTATATTCTGTGTGTTAAATCTACACTCTGTTGACCAATTTCCCTAAATTTATGGAAAAAAAATTTGCTTTTTTCTTAAGATACCATATCGCTAAATCATTATTAGGCCAGTACACTAGGTTGTACACTCGGCACTAGAAGCATGCCATCAGTCATTTTTAAGAATTAAATTATTAGTAGAAAAGATGTGCGACTGTCTCTTAGATCGTACCTGCTGAGTGTCGAGGGCTCGCAGACGGGGACACTGGAGGCGTGTAGGCTCTACCCAATCGCAGCAGAGGTGACATGCACCGGCGTCTCTTTGGACCTCCGCCCGGCACGTTGTTGCTGTCGCCAGGTCTCTTGCCCTTGTTCTGAGGGCCGGTCACAAACTCGTCTGCCTCGTCGATCATCATGCCCTGTAAACAAAGTGAGGAAAATGGGAAATTGGAGTGTTTTTTAGTGGTTAATTTACAGTTGTCATTGTATCCAATAAGAAAAAGAAGACAAAAAAAGAGACTTGCCTTCTTGTCTAGTTTGAAGGGGTTGCCGAATGTGTGCAACCGTTTGGGCTGTTCGGGGTCCGCGTCTCGAAGAGGCTGGGGAGCAGCTTTAAGGAAGTCTTGGTAGTTTCCCATCTGGGCGATTGGCACGCTGTGGAGCTGGTCTGGAAGGGAAACAGAGGCTTTGTCAAAAATGGAGAATAACAGTTCACAAAAGCAATACATCTAACCTGCTTCTTGCACTGAAATCATTTTCACAACGTAGCACAATCACAGCCAAATAAGTGTGGGGAAAATGATTTCCACAGCAGGTTACCGGAGTCGTGGCCTCTGAGAGTGCAGACGCTGGTGTTGAGAAGGTTTCTCCTCATTCGGCTGAGCTGGTCGAGCAGGTGGCTGCGGGGGATGTCGTACGGATTCCTAAAACTCTGAGGCTTCAGGCTCTGAGGATGACAGCAGACAGATGGAAATTTTTCTGGTGAAACACCGCTGTAGTTTCGACACCGGAGAGTGGATATACAGATGCATTCTGAGAGCGTGGACCATTTTTCAAAAGCCCTCAAGCGCTCAAACCAACTACATGAAAACACAGCAATGGTATAAGCCTCAGGAGGGCAGCTGGGGAGAAGCCTGAAAAATCTGAGCACAGAGTGAGATTTCAAAAAGGAACTCCTCTCCAACTGAATCTAAACAGTCGCTCAACAGTAAAAACCAATGGTGATGTGTGTAATCGTGTCAGAACAACTCCCGATGATAAATGTGATTATGTTGAAGAAATGCAGATAACAATCCAACTCTACCTTGTTGAGCAGTGCCAGGTGAAAGCCTTGAAACTCTTTGGGGTTAAGCTCCATGGGCAGAGCTGGGGCCTCTCCTGTGAGATTCTGTAGCTGCTGGATGAAGTCCCGACGCTGGGCTAGAGATATACTTCCGCCTCGCCATCGCACCTTGAGGCCAGGCTCCGGTGGCTGCTTTTTCCCAATCAAAGCGATCAGACGGTCATACTCGATTTTTGTCTGAAAATATGAGGAAATTAGGTTTTCTGGTCAGAAATGCCTTCCTATTTGGTGTCTTGATTATTGTAGCAGGAAAAAGGGAAATGCAGGAACTTGATGATTTATAAGCAATACGTAAACCTGAAGATAAAATTTAAAACGCATTACAATGCAGCTGTGCAAAGCTATAAACTGCTTTATAAGGGTTTATCCTGTGGGTACAAAGAACGACTGACACAAGGAAAGACAGCTGTAACAGCATAAAACGTATTTGTAATAAAAAAAACAACAACAACAAAAACAGCTGGTGCCTAATACCAAATAACCATTAAAATAACAATAAATTAGAAATTAAGGATGTGATGGTATCGCTGTGACACACTCCAACACAATAAATATTTTTGTTCTTCCGTCATAAAATGTCTGACAGAGAATTGAACACAGAGAGAAAAGCGGCACAAAGCGAGAGTCAGTGGAGATTAAATCAGAATGATTATTTATCAGCCCGTGGACTCGTACACAAGCTGTCCCCCACTCAGCCAAGAGACTTTGTTTCAGTTGACAGCGTATTGATGCAAAGTCTAAATCTAGTGGAGCCTTTTCAGTTTTTCAGTTCATCTATTTATCAAATATAACTGTGGTTACAGACGCTCTCTGCAAATGCCTGCGATGTCTTTTGAGTGCAATTTAAAACACTCAGTAAAAATAAGTGAATGAATGAAAGAAATGATTTGACTGATGTAGATATTGCAGTTTCTATTTAAAGCCATTTGTTCTTTTTTTCTTTAACTTTTTAATCTATGCTAAAGAAAGTCAGGACAATACAAACAGGCCATCTGAGTACAGTGAACTCGTGCTCAAGAACCCAGTTTGAGATGTTTTGAGCTTTATGACGTTGTGTGTTGTCAAAAGGAGGGATGGGCATGGTCAGCAACAACACTCCAATAGGCTGTGGTGTTTAAACAATGCTCAGTTGGTACTATGGGCTCAAAGTGAGCCAAGAAAATATCTCCTACATCATTACAGAGGATTTATGCTCCAATGGGAAATCTACGCTTTAACCTAGAGCGTAACCTCATGAAAAACGCAACAACATGCCAGGTCGACGTGACCCACAACTATTATGACTGGGCTGCTTGGCGCAGTCGACTCCTCCTGTGCATTTTTAACTGAGTTTTCACAACAATCGTCACCTCAATGCAAGGATTAATAATCATAGCACAGCACAGGACTATAATCTCAGCAAATTCCTGGAGGGAGACTGCTGGGACACACAAGCATAAATGTCGGCAATGACATCAGCCACTTATGCAAGTTGTGTTGTAGGCTCTACAAAGAGTCCTCAAAGAAGCCCAAATCAGGCATTACTCCACAACCAGCAATCAAATTCTGACACTACCATGAGTGACTGTCGCAACAGAAACAGAGACTCATTAGACCAAGAAACCTTTTCCTACTCTCCTATTGTCCAGCTTTGGTGAGCGCATGTGAACTGCAGCTTCAGTTTCCTGTTCTTAGCCACAGGAGAGACATCAAGTGCAGACTTCTGCTGCTGTAGCCCATCTGATTCAAAGTATGACGTGCCGTGCGTTCAGAGATGCTCTTCTGCATACCCTGATAATAATGAGTGGGTGGCTTGACCCCGTCTACAAGCCTAAATGCACTGAGGTACTGCCATGTGATTGGCTATTAGATATATCCCTTTCTGAACAGATATCCCTAACAAAGTGGCCAGTGAGTATAAAAATGTCATTATAAAACTAAGATTCTTTGCAAGTTACTTTTGTAAACCAAAATTAAGATATTAAAATACTAATCAAACTGAGATAAAACATTTGAACTAAACTGGTGTTTATTTATTTATTTTTTTTAAATTAAGAAAACTAGAAAAAAAACTAAATGATCCAAAACTACAAATGACACTATAAAAATCCATCAATGTGGACATTAGTGAAAACAGCAAGGGGGAAATGCTTGACAACTGACAGACACTGCAACAAGCACAGCTTTGTGGAGTAGACTTAATATTAACAACTAACCTGCTGACTGAGCTTTTTCAGGTAGGAAACCACGCTGTAGCTCAGACCATACTCCAGGTTGTCAGCTAGCAGGTTCGGTGCTCCCATGATTCTTAAAGCCTTTCTTAGCGACTGTGAGAAGAAGACAGCAGTAAGAACAGTGCAAGCACGGCTTTGTACGTTAACAACAACAACCACAAAAAAGGCCATTAATGAAAAGCTGAAGAATGATAATAAGGCCACTGACCCCAATATAATACGGAGGCATCGTCTTCAGGTAGTTCTCAAAGGACTGTCGCCATTTAATGGTAGGCTTGAACTTGTGCACTTTAATCAAGTCATCTGTGGAAAACAATCAAAAACAGATCACACAAAGAAAATTCACTCATTAGGAACGTGTTTTATCAAGAAAACTAAATTTTAAAAAATAGTCATTTGTTTTGCTATTGCAGCAGATCATTTGAATTTTCTAAAGCCTCTTCTAAATACTAATAGCCAAAACAAAGACTCCCCATCAACACCTGCAGCGAGAGTAAAAATGAGGTGGTGTGGATGCACAGGTCTTACCCAGAAGCGGAAGAAGTACGGGGTAGTTGTAGGGCATTACAAACAAGTTGACGCAATTTAGAGCTGTGCTGGCCTTCAGGTACCCAAAAGGCTGCCCCAGATCGCTGTACTTGGCACTGTTACATACAAACACCTGAAAAAACAGAAAGAGAAAAATCACGAAGTGAGTTGTGACATTTGAACTTTTCAATCAGCAAACAAAAACAGAACCAGCTGATGCTGTCTGAATTTTTTTTAGGAATCGGTTTCATTTTATTTGAGTGTAAAGCCACTTTGGTTTTAAATATCCTTAAGAAGTAAACTTCACTTCCTTGCTTACCACTTACTATTAGCCCTTCAATATCATAACACTGCATCTGGTTAGTGTCAGGAAAATATTTTCACTGTGTGATTCTTGTAATTGCTGATATAAAAGTCATTCTGAAAGTCTGCCACCTCATCTCTGATGATGACTCATGCCAAACATGGGAAAAAAAACAAAAATCGATATATGAGGGATGAATACAGAGACAACCCTTACTTTCAGGTTCCTGCCACAAACCAGGTAAAGCTTGGTGTGCGGGTACCAGCACAGACAAGATGTTTCGATTTAATCACATGTGCTAAAGCTCAGTCTGTGCATGCCGACGTGCTATCGAATCATCGCTTCATTTGCTGCCACCCTTATTTTTTTGGTACACTGAAAACCTGAAACCACACATCAGTGTCTCAATATGTCTGAACATCTAATCAAGTACTTATTACATTGCTGTTGCATGTAACACGCTCCATGTGTGAGAGATTAAAATCCTCTTTGTCTACCTGGCTGTAAAGATTAAAAACACAGATTTCTGCTTTAATGTCAAACTTTCTTCTCAACAGGTGTTATTTTCTGTGGTTTCTGTGATGGTGCTGTACCTGCCAGCAGGTGTGCGGTGATTTCCTCTCCAAAATGTACTGTGTGAGGGGCGACGGCTCCAGCTCATACTTATCAAAGGGCACCTTGTCTATCACCATGGGTTCAGCATCCACACAGGAGAAACGGACGTGGGGGTGGGCTGAGCGGGGAGGCTGGGAAGGTACACAGTAAGAGATACACAATGTTATGGTAAATATTAAACAAGATCAACAACACCTACTGGCGCCTAATAACACCAGTAGGTGTTGTTAATCTAAGCTAAGTTTAAGAAATGCGCAAAGCTGACCGTCTGAATACAGTTCGGGGAAAAAGAATCCCGTCTGGCTGCTGACACTTCTATTTCTACTGAAAGTGTAGAGTGTGTGTGTGTGTGTGTGTGTGTGTGTCTGTATGTGTGTGTGTGTGTGTGTGCGTGCGCAGAGGAAAGGCTTATGAATGATAGCTAACATGCAATGCATGATCTATCATAATGAGTACTTCTTTGTTTGTTTAATTTTGATTACAGCTCATCTGGGCTTGGGCTGTTCCACATTCGTGTAGCTGTGACATCACTGCAGCCGGTTTGACGTCATCCCTGTGTTATCATGAGTTACTCATTGTTTGCCATGGAATAAATGGTTAAAGTTAATAAGAGTGCGGCACTGTTACATTAGTGTGACTGATTATTCTTGTTAAACAAACAGGAAGAAGAAAAGTTGTTTAATGAAAGTGACAACGTGCGGGGCTGAAACCTGTAACTCCTGTAGAGGAGATATCATCTAACTGCCACTGAAGGCTCATTACAGCTATAATGGATTTGTTTTGCCTTTTAATAAACATGAAAAAATAAACTTAGTAAGTGCCTGTCTTTTTATTGTTCTTACATTTTTTCTATTTTAAGATTCAGAATTGAGCATACAGCTACTTTGTATCACTGCAGGCTGCTTCCAAAAGAGCATCAGTCCCCACTGACTCCCACTAAAACAGGGGTTGGGCACCGAGGGCCGGTGTCCCTGCAGGTTTTACATGTGTCCTTGAACCAACACAGCTGATTTAAATGGCTAAATTATCTCCTCAACATGTCCTGATGTTCTCCAGAGGCCTGGTAACGAACTAATCATGTGATTCAGGTGTGTTGACCCAGGGTGAGATCTAAAACCTGCAGGGACACCGGCCCTCGGGGCCTGGAATTGCCCACCCCTGCACTAAAATAACCAGTGTTAGCAACTAAATTATCACATCTACAAAAGCCTGATACAAAAAAAATATTTTAAAAAACCCCTGTAGCCATTTATCCCCTTCATAACAAAATGACAGAGTTTCGTCTTCTTGTACTTGCTTGTTAGCTAGGCCTCACCTCAGCTAATACAAGCCAATGAACTGAACCTCTGGGTGATGTTTTCTGCTGTTGGAGACTTTAAGAGCATTTTTAAAGGAAGTATTTTATTTATCAGGAAGTTTGTACTTCAGTTTTAGAGAGTGAAATGTTGAAAACTTATTAGTCTGTTACTTAGCACCAATTGGCCATAAAACTAGCCAGACACTGGTTAGCATACCACTAAGGCTAACATGCTAAGCAAGCATGCTAGCCGTAGCTAATAACACTATACCATTCTTGTAAATATGGTCGTTTTTTTGGCTATTAAGACTTTGAAAAGTGAAACAAAGATTAATTTGTATTTTTAATAAATAATTAGGAATAAAGTAAATCTTTGTTAAGTTTTAAAGAATTATAAGTGTATTCTGCTGTCAAGAGTAAAACTGTCCAAAATATGAATACAAGAAAGGAACTATATGGCTTCAAAGCCTCTTCTTTAATATTATTTTTACCTATTTGGGCTCTTTTGTTCTGTGACATTGTATTTGTTTTACTAAGATAGGCTGTCATTTCATTAATCTGCTGTAGTAACACAGGAATTTGTCAATTTTTGGAATACATAATCTGCTTCTAATCTCATATTTCTGTCTGTTCTTCTACAAGTTTCTTACCAATGTGGGGGAGTTCTGGTCTGGCCAGAAGGCTTCGGGGATGGGCCAGTGCCCGATGGGAACACCAGTTTTAGGGTTAGGTCGTACGTAGATCAGCTTGTGACAGCAGTGCCAAGGCTGCGGACCAGACTTCACCACTTCAGCTGGAGTGTCTGTGCAGGAATATAAGCAAAGCAAAACAAAAAAAACAAGGGGTTTATGAAATGCAGCATGAAACAAAATGCATCAGACAAGTGTGTCAGCAGTTAAATATGAAAGCAGGAGTTTAAACAGTGACACCCACCAGATGTTTATGAAAAAACAGGAAAGAAAAGCTCAGAATGGATTAAAACAAACACCAAGTGGGAGAGAGCAAAGAGCTCCTCTACTAATTAAACGCATGCAGCACAGCACATGTCAAAAAGCTCCTTTTATAATAAAAGACAATTCAACTTTAGAAAATCCAAAAACAAACAAACAGAGGTGTCTCTTACCTTCTAGTGGAGGAGGGTCAGGTCCCGTCTTCTCGAAGTTTATCACTACTCCACTCTGGATTTTCTGCACCAAAGACTCCAGACACTGATTCAACATACGCTGGGAGAACACACTGTAAGAACGACCTGTAACAAAAGACACACGTCTTTAAGTATAAATATCCCAAAACATGAGCGAGTCAATGGCGATGCTAAAATTAAATGTTTTTCCTCAGTTGACTGTGGATCATTTCAATTGTTTTTTGGTTTAGCAGTTTAAAAGCTTGATTAATAGAATTTGCGGGACAACTGGGAGCAGCAGAAACTGACAGAAACAACACGGGATGCATTTTCACCATGCTTTCACATTTTGTCAATTTCCTAGCAAAAAGCTGTCCATTTAGACCCTTCCACTTAGATCCTGATTTTTCCCTCCTAATTAATAATAATTTGTTGTATTTTTTAGAGCAGATACTAGAAACCAAGCTAAGAAATAACATCTGGCTTTAAATGTTCCACATTTTTCGTAAGCTAGTTTCTAATTGTGTCTTCTTTGCTTTGTTTGGTGCTGGTCAGACAGTGTACAGTGGGTCTATTAGAGCTTGTTTGCTAAAAGTTTCATGCTGCTGCTGGAACAGGGTTAAGACTGAATCACAGAGTAAATGAGCCATAAAAAATTGTGAGTCAGAAGAGGGAAAATACAGAAGTCTGATAATTCTGTCGATTAGTGCCAGGGTAAAAATAGGAAAACAATCTAACCGAAACTAGGGGGGAAAAAGGAAATTGCTGCTTGCTGGGTCATCTCATTGAGATGTTTGCATTTGTCAACCAACTCGTCCAGAGGTCAAACATGCACCACCCCTCAGTCTCTGGGTGATGACTTTCAAACACATGGTGATTGCACAGGTTACCTAATGGGACGCAACTTGTCTCCAAACAATTGCGCTCCGACTCGGGCTGACTGCAATTAATCTCAGCGAGATTGACGAAGGTTTGGAAATAATACAGATGCAGAGAGACTGCCTCAATCCGAGTCAGTCTGCAACAATGAACGCAACTTGTCTGCAGTGTCTTTTTTTCCCCAACTTCAACCCATTGAATCACAAACTGATAGCAGACCGACTCCATCTTATTGCACGTTATCTCTACGTTGACACACCAAAGTCTCTTTGAAGTCGTACACCTCGTCCTCGTCTTAGCAGCAACCATTTCAGACACAATGAGATCTCAAGTTCATTGCACGCAGTAATTTCAGTCATGCCGGAGTCTCCAGTAATTGATTTCTCTGGTGTGACTGTAGCATAATTAACCAAAAATTATAAATAACTTGAGCTGAGATTTCTCAGACTTTTTTGCTTCATCGAGTTCTTCACTCATTCTAGGACTAGACTTAATCTTTGTCTCCGAAACTTGCAGATAGAGAGACAGAGGATGAAAAGTTCCCACTAAAACTTCTGTTTAAAGAACAAAAACTGCAGCAGCAGCAGTTTGGTGTTTATGTAATGCACCTAAATGTCAGAGAAATCAAATGAACAAGAATAAAAGGGGTTAAGAAGGATCACTACATTACACCGTTTATGAAGTGCTTTGCTACTGGTGCAGTGCAATTTCAAGAGCTCTCTTCTTTACATATTGCTCATCTTTGTGCAGCCATATCAGCCCTTTACACTACATGCAAATAGCGCATTTGCATGAAATGTGACTCTGAAAGCTCAGAATCTCTCTTTGCTTTTTTTGTCACGCCATCAATCACATGTGTAAAATAAAAAAAAAGTCAGAAAAACCATCTTTCAGAGCTACAACTGACTAGTCTAACTTAGCCTTCCTGTCATTCAACTTCACCTCGAGTGACCTTGTTGTGCACCCATTCACTCGCTCATTTCAATAGGCTGTGGCTTTGTGTCAGGTCTGCCATCAGCAGTAATGGACAGGCAGCATGTACTGTAGACTGCCGCTGACAATGGACCTGTGTCATGTTCTGCATTCAGCGCCACCGGCTGCGACACGCAGCTTTGGAGTCCTCTGTTCTCTATATGTGTGCATGGGTTAATCTTAACCTGCCATCAGCATCATTCTAGTCTGTTCCTCCTGCCAGCTGCTTCCAAAACAAAGCTACGTGAGGAATGGAGACAGAGGGGATAAAAGTCTGCTTCTATAAGTGAATGTTCTGGCAGCTGGACTTTGGCTTATTCTGGAGATGGGGGGATTACAGATCAAAATCGCTGGCTAGAAAGTCTCTTGACAGGACTTAGGCAGGACAAAGGCAGTCCGATTGTGGACCAGGTGGGAAAATCTAGTCATTCTAACCTTAATCGGCAATTACTACCCAAGTACACTTAAACAAAGCACTTAACCCTTCCACAATAGCTCCAGCAGGGGTTAAAATAGGAGCACATTGTAGTTGCATTGGGCTGTTAAAGGTACCTCTCTGGCAATCCTTAAGCACAACTCTGAATATTGAGCAAGACAGTGCCTAGACACCGCTCAGGGCTGTCCCCTGTT